>NW_028261390.1:61970303-62210303 GCF_051295495.1 Thamnophis sirtalis | reverse complement strand
TGAACCCACCCACCCACCGTGGTGCAGGAAGCCAACTAGGCCACGCCCACCCAGCAACCGGACAGAGAACCCGTTGCTGAAATTTTTGAAGCCCACCCCTGGAAGCAGGATATAGGTATTTAGCTACCTGAAGAAATGTCCTCTTACTCTTGAGATGCTGAGAGTTAAATGCCAATGTATCCGTATCAGGTATGGGTACCACATTAGGAAGTCTGGACAAAGAGTGAAAGAGTGGACATTGCTTGAAGAACATAGAATGACAGTCCAATTCTTATCAGCTGAACTGCAATTTGTGAGTCAGGCTTAGCTGCCTTTCTGTATCCTCAAACTCTAGCTCAGACACCAAAAAGAAAAAGAAAAGAAATGCATGTCCCAAATTGCTAAAAATCACTAATCTCATGAGATTTTTGCGTTGTCCTTTTGTGAAGGTTCGGGAAAGTTGAAGCCTAACCTGATCAATCAAGATTTTCCCATTCTTGCGAGATCCTCTAAGATTCTGGAATTTTCGAATGAAATCTCAAGATAATTGGATTTTTTAAAAAAATAGAAGTTTATTTTAACTGACAGGGAGGGAGCTGACCATTATGTGGTACATTGTACCCAGAAAAATCCTTTCAAAACTAGGGTAGCCCCTTGAAACTGATAAGGCTGTATGGATGGTTGAGCCCCACATTATATTACTTCTTGTGGAAATCACTTTCTCTTTCACCTAATATTTTAATATTGATATCTCATTATACCTAATAATGCCTCCAGGACTCACTGGAGAAGAGCCTAATGCTGAGAAAGACTGAGGGCAAAAGAAGAAGGGGACGGCAGAGAATGAGGGGGCTGGATGGAGTCACCGAAGCAGTAGGCATGAGCTTAAATGGACTCTGGGGGTGGTAGAGGACAGGAAGGCCTGGAGGAATGTTGTCCATGGGGTCACAATGGGGCGGACATGACTTCGCAACTAACAACAACAATCTCATTGTTCCTAATAGAGATGTTTATGTGTATAGGCGTGGTGTGTTAAAAAGTCAACATGACTGTGTATCTCAAGCTGTAGTTTCCTTTTACATAAGTGATACATACAAAACTTCTTTAAAAAGGGGATGGGCTTTTATCACCTAGTTATAGCACTAGCAATAACACTTACACTTATATGCCACTTCACAGTGCTTTATAACCCTCTCTAAGCGGTTTACAGCCAATTGCCCCAACAATCTGGGCCCTCATTTTACGGCGTGGCACGACAAAACCGCGGTCCACTAAAGCGCGCCCGATTAAAGCGCGTACCTGATGTCATCAGCAGCGCGACAAATACGACCGCGGAGATTTTTAAAAGCGCTTTTAAAGCAAGCCGATTCACGTACAGGTAAGGGTTAGGTTTAGGGTTAGGGTTAGGTTAAGGGTTAGGGTTAGGTTTAGGTTTAGGTTTACGTTAAGCGTTAGGGTTAGGTTTAGGGTTAGGTTAAGGGTTAGCGTTAGGTTTAGCGTTAGGTTAAGGGTTAGGTTTAGGGTTAGGTTTAGGGTTAGGTTAAGGGTTAGGTTTAGGATTAGGTTTGGGGGGGTTAGGGTAAGGTTTTCGCGTTAATTTTAACTTTACCGCTCACAGTGTGATGTTTTCGTCGCGCTGTGATGACGTCAGGTACTCGCTTTTGTCGAGCGCGCTTTAGTCTACTGCGGTTTTGTGGTGGAACCATTTTATGGACCTTGGAAGGATGGAAGGCTGAGTCAACCTTAAGCCAGTTCAGAATTAGAACTGCTGGCAGTCGGCAGAATTAGCCTGCAATACTGCATTCTAACCACTGCACCACTGAAGCTCAGTGCCATCTTGACATTCTTCATGTCAAGATGGCACCAATTCTTCATGAATGGCCTTGATGGCTAAACCCAAGCTATCTAATTAAGAACAGCACTACTTTCCCTGCTCTCTTCTCTAATACACAACTGTATTTTGATTTTCAGCAACAGTTGGCCAAGAATATTAAATTTGGCCAACCCCCACAAATGACAGTCTCTGTGAAAACACCTGGGGAAGCTAGTGGAAGTTTGGAAGCAGATGTGTTGCTGAATAACCCCATGGAGACGGTGATGCCACCAGATGTGGTCCTTCCAGAGAACCACCACAAAGTAAGTCTAATTGATGGTGAGGAGCCAATTACCAATCTTCAAAATGAACGAACACATATGTTTGTAGAAAACGTTTGTTGACATTAGCTGGGTGATGAATTATGTATTGCAAAGAAATCCAGCATTTGGGAGAATTTCAAATGTGGTAGTCCTAAAGCAGTGACGGTGAACCTTTTTGCCACCAAATGGCAATAAGGTCGCACGGAAATGTCCCGTGTGCACACGCTCGTCAAGGCCGCACTTTGGAAAAGCCAAACTTCTGAGTTCTAGCATCCATGTGCGCCTGACAATCAGCTGGTCGGCGTGCTTGTACACACCGGTTTTCGCCACTGCTGCGCGTGCAAAGGACAGCTGATAGTTGCATGCACAAACCCGCCAGAAACCCGGAAGACAAACAGGCAAGGCTGCGCGTGCAGGGGCGTGACCTGGCTTCATGTGCCACTTTGGGCATGCGTGCCATAGCTTGGCCCTCATGGTTCTAGAGTTTTTAGGCCCTTGGGTGAGAATATCATTCAGAATTCCATATATGAATGATCTTTGTTTCCCATCGGACTGGAGTATCTGATTTTATTCTATGATTTCTCAACTCATGACATAGCCATGAAAGTACAGTAATGAAACATCATCAATAAAAGCAAACGATCAAAACTCCGATTGGGTTCTTTACTTATATCTTTGTTATGAGACATATCATCAAAGCCGTCTCTTTCTGATCAACTGAAATCACACCAACATTAGAAACGACCTGGTGTGTAGAACCTTGGACAACTTTCTTGATTTCCACACTTCTAAAGTCTCCTCTGTTTACGGATCATGTGTACTATCAGCACGGGGGCAAAATGAACCCTCAGCTGATCAAATGACGTGGGTTCTTACATTCAAATATTTTATCTTTGAACTGGAAATGCCATTTGAATCCAGCGATTCCGAAGTTGGGGGTCTTTGATGGAGACCCTTGCATTCTAGTAATGCCCTCAGACAAAAGAGACACAAATACAGAACTCCTGATATGCCAGGGAAAGGGTCGGGAGATTCCTGCTATGAATATGAATGTAATGTTTTCAGTGGTTTGCCTTTATGTTTTAACATTGATTTCCCTCTCATATTCTCCTTTAAATGGCTTCTTGATTTTCATGTAAAGAAGCCACAATTTGTCTCCAATACATAGTCAGAAGAACATGGCACATAAAGGTAAAGGTTCCCTTCACACATATGTGCTAGTCATTCCTGATTCTAGGGGGTGGTGCTCATCTCCCTTTCAAAGAGCCAGCGCTGTCTGAAGATGTCTCCGTGGTCATGTGGCTGGCATGACTAACTTTCCCAACAAAAGTGGTCCCTATTTTTCTACTTGCATTTTTACTTGCTTTCGAACTGCTAGGTTGGTAGAAGCTGGGACAAGTAATAGGAGCTCACTCCGTTATGTGGCTCTAGGGATTCAAACCACTGAACTGCCGACCTTTCTGATCAACAAGCTCAGCGTCTTAGCCATTGTGCCACCGCGTGGGTCAAGAGGGGAATCCTGTTAATCACTTGTCTTCTTTCTATTTTCTCAGGGAGGGAAGCAATGTTTTTGTTCTTGTTTAGGCACAAATCTGATAAAGCCTAGCAGTGTGATAAGGAACTCAGCAATTGGCTAGCTTGAAATTATACAAAGAAAATGATTACCGTATTTTTCGGAGTATAAGACGCACCTTTTCCCTCAAAAAAGAGACTGAAAATCTGGGTGCGTCTTATACACTGAATACAGCACTTTTTTGCCTCCTGAAACTCCTCCCCCTTCACCAAAATGGCCATGCATAGCTTTTAATAGGCTTTCAGAGAGCTCCTGGGGTCTGTAAAGGGCAGAAATGAGCGAAAAACGGCCTGTTTTTTGCCCTCCCCATGCCCTTTTTTGGATAAAAAACCGACCCATTTTTCTCATTTTTGTTTCCCCCCCACTCTACAAGCCTTCTAAGGATTATTCATGCCCTTTCCTTTTGAAAAAAAAGGGCCCATTTTCATGAAAAACAGGCCATTTTTGGAAGGTTTGCAGAGTGCAAAAACTTTTTTTTAAAAAATTCCTGTTTAAAACCTTGCTGCATCTTATAGTCTGGTGCGTCTTATACTCCAAAAATCCGGTAGTTGACAACATTCTCCCTCCAGAGGTCACATGGGCTCTGGATACTGCTAAAGACCTGAGTCTGTGTCCCAAAGCTGCTTTTTAAGGAGGCAACTGGACCTTCTTGTTTTTCTTTGAAGGCATTTCGCTTCTCACCCAAGAAGCTTCTTCAGTTCTTAACAGCACCCCAAACAGGAAGAGGCTTTTAATGAAGGAGACCAAGTGAATACATGTTTGCCTCTAGCTTGAGTTTTTTTAGTAGGACTGGATTCTTTTTAAAAAGATGAGAACATTTAGATTATAGTGCACATTCAATTGACCCAATCCATTTTTAAAAAATAAATAAATAGAATATTTGAATTTATAATGCACAATTGACCCACTCCCTTAGATAAGTAGTGCATGCATTTATAAGTAACCTTCATTAAAATCTTGCTAAATTCGTAAGTTTTTTTTTTAATAAGCCTTACTTTACTGTGTTTTTTTTTCCATAGCTGTATGAAAGGTAAAGGGAGTTAAAATAGAAAAAACATCCATCCTTTTAGGCTTGCAATCCAGCTTCCTCTTTCACAATTTAAAATAGATGGAAAAGAAGGGAACAAATCTGTTTATTCAGTCGATTTGTCCGACAAATTGAAATGGAATTAGATTAGGTATTACAACAACATTGTAATGGGATCTTATTCTGACTGTGATGTAAAAGCATTTGGTGCTTCTACAAAATATGAGTCTACGCAATATATCTGAAGTTGCAATTGTTTTGTATGATTTTCATATATATTTTTTCTAGTCAGCTGGGATGCCAGATTCCTTAAGTCCCACATGTCTGGGTGAAACAAGTCGTGACAGAGCTGAGAAGGTAATAGAAATAATAACACTAATAATGGCACTTATTTCTTAAGGGCCACTTCAAAAATTGCCACAAATTACAATTATAAATGTCTAATCACATTTGTTAGTTGGCAACTCAGGCTGAGGTAAACCTCTAGCTTTGAACCTGGAGTTGTAGGCTGCCGAGATAAAACCATGGCATGGCTTTAAATTTTATAACATTTATCGCTTGTGCCTGTTGACCTTCTATTGGTTCCGGTCAGTTTCTCTGTACCAACTGGCATTTTAGTTTTTCAGTTAACTTTGAGTTATTTTAACCCTCCTCCCATCCAGTCCTCCAAATTGAAAAGTTGGCATGCCACAAAGCAAAGTGCTATCTTTTAGCATCTTTTATTTCTAGGATAGGCTCAGCATTATATATAAAAAAATACAATTGGCTGCCTGGAGCCCATATTTTATTTGAAAGTATCGCTACCTACTTAGCTATAAAGAGAACCTCGATTGACTATTGTGGGGAGCTATCAAAAGTAGTCTTTCTGGTCTGACCATCCTCACAATGGCTGCCATTTTGTGACTAGATGATTTATTTACTCATAGCATTTCTTTGGTAAGGCATATCTGACATCAATCAGAATAGAACTGGAAGGGACCTTGGAGGTCTTCTAGTCCAACCCCCCTGCTCAAGCAGGAGACCTTATACCATTTTAGACAGGTGGCTTTCCAGTCTTTTCTTAAAAGCCTCCAGTAATGAAGCACCTACAATGTCTGAAGGTAAACTATTCCACTGGTTGATTGTTCTCATTTAGTATTATACAATTATTCTCAAAATTCCAAATGTCCCAGGGATCAGAATTATTGGAGGATGACAGTATTACTGCAAGCTGCAATGAAATGGATAACTGGGAGTTTAGCATGAAACTCTGCCTCAGCTTCAGCTTCTGATCCATAGCCATACCAAGACATACTCATTCGTTTGCTTCCATACTACTACAATAGAGCAGATAATGGCTATACTTCCTGGATTATTAAGATGTAAACTTTTGTTCAGGTAGTAGTCCAGAAATTTTTGGGAAAACAACCTTGATAATAGACTATGTCTGCATAGAGATTCTCCACAGCTTAGTACAGAATTTCACACACACACACACACACACACACACACAATCTATCCATCCATCCATCCATCCATCCATCCATCCATCCATCCATCCATCCATCCATCCATCCATCCATCCATCTATCTATCTATCTATCTATCTATCTATCTATCTATCTATCTATCTATCTATCTATCTATTCTGTCTCTATCTATCTATCTATCTATCTATCTATCTATCTATCTATCTATCTATCTATCCTTTATTTATTTATCAGCACAAATATAACATACACACACACACACACACACACACACACACACACACACACTAAGCCACAGGCTCTCCTCCTTTATCAACTAAACCAGGGTAATAGGTATGTATTGTGTGTGTCACAACCCCTGGTATGCCCACATATGGGAGGGAGCATACTGCTTTCCTTTTCTGTCTATCGGCTCACTCTGGGAGCCATCCAGGCAGAAAGCCATTTTTTTATGTTGCCTTGTTACATTTGTGTTGCATTTGTGCTGATAAATAAATTTCTATAACGCCTCGAGCAATTTCAACCAAATTTGGTACACAGATAACTTATACTCTGGAAACAAATACTGGGGAGGGGGGGTAAGATACCACTAACACCCTTTGGGGTGGGGGAAGATACAGCCTGTTGTGCCTTCAAATGGTTTCTACCGTACTGCTCTAAAATGGCTTCTATTGTACAGCACAGTGGAGTTGCCATGGTAACGGCTTCAAAATACTCCACAAGGGGGCTCCCTCTGGTAAGGGGGAAAATCCAACATTAGAAATTATGTTTGGTCTGGACATTTTCAACAATGCTTTGATTATTGTTGAGGACAAACGTGTGGTTTCTGTGGGCACAGGGGAAACATTTGTAACTGATTTAATTGTTGCTGAAATCAGGGCTTTTCCTGTCTAATACAGGATTAGGATAAATAAATACCCAGGCAACGCCGGATTATTAGCTACTAGTAAAATTATAAACTGGCTGCAATCCTACATAGAAGTTCCTGTCCCTTTTATGCTACTGCTATGTTCAACCTGTAATGCATAAAATGTAATGCAATGCTTAAGGCATATTAAGGCATAAATATGGGGACATCGTTCATAGGGGAAGCTGCCATTCTGAAGAGGTTTTTGTCACATGATTTTGTTAACAGCGGGAATGTTGAAGGGGTGCAATTTGTCATACATTTGCTGTTCTTAAAGCCAAAGAAATATGTGCCTGGTACTAGCTCTTACGTGTGCAGTGGCAGGGGTTGGGGTTTATGATGGGAAAGGTCTCCAATCAACTCCCTGTGCTGTGCTTTCAGTGGGCGGAAGATCACCGAAGAAGGTGTTTAGAAGAAGCTAACTGACGATGACAAAGCAATCAGTTTGTATCCAAGGAACTTCTCTTGAAAGTTTGTTCAGCTAAAATGAGTTTGGTGCCAATGCATTTTTAGTTGCAGTGAGTCTTGAACTAGAGAGCTCAGTAAAAAAAAATCATATTGTGTGGTGCTGAGAGGTGGGAGAAGGTGCCCTCTGTAAAATTATGGAGTTAGTGTCTCTGGAGATTCTCAGTCATCCAAACCATGGTTGTCCCATTTCAAAAGGCAACTGGACTATCTTCGTCTTTTCTGTGAAGGCGTTTTGCTTCTCATCCAAGGAGCTTCTTTAGTTCTGAATGGTGAGGGATGGAAGGGTTTACCGTATTTTCAGACTATAAGACGCACCAGAGGATAAGATGCACTTTAGTATTTGAGGAGGAAAATAAGAAAAAAATATTCTGCCTCTGCCTACCAGTGTCCATGGTATTCATCTGGCTAGCGTCCTGTCAGTGTGTGAGAGAGTTGAGGGCTGTTTGGAAACAAACACTATTTGCTGTGTGAGCAACAAGGAAGGAGACAGCAAGGAGCCTGGGCATGGCTTGTTCTGTACTAAAGCTGCATGCTGTGCTGATAGCTGAAACTAAATGAAACTTCTCTGCTGAACTACCACGTTGGAAAACCTGCTTTTGGTATTGTATATTTACTTAATGTGTTATATTATGTCTAAAGAGAAGTTATTGAATCCTGCTGAATCAGTTACTTGTGTGTGCTTTCTGAATGGGATTACTGCTGCAAACTCTGACATCTCCTTGCAGCAAATAGCAAACAGCCAGGTAAGCTTCAGCACATTATTGCAGCCTGATTCAGCATCAGCAGCTGATTGGCGGGTGGATCAGCCTCCCAGAATGCACCCAATCAGCTGTTCCAGGCTGATGGGATTGCCACAGACTATCGCCTCCTCCATGCCTCCCGTTTTTGGCTAGATTTGGTATATAAGACGCACCCAAATTTTTATCCTCATTTAAAGGGGGGAGGAAGAATACGTCTTATACTCTGAAAAATATGGTATATTCCTTGCAGTCATCTGGTTATTAGCACTCTTTCTGAGAGTTGTTGAAGCCCCTTGGGGGCACAGGAAGCTATAAAAATAAAGAAGGAAAGTTGCAAAAGAAACTCCCGAACCTGGCTTTGAATTCATTTCTAGAGCGGTTACTGGATTTGGAATTTGTTTTGTTTTAAATACAGGATCTCGTTTCTTTCCATAATTTTTTTCCCCCTTTTCTTGGGGTTTCTCTAGGGGACGCCTGTCAAAGTGTCATCTCGGCCAAAAAGACACCATTCCCCTTCTGGAACCATCGAAACTGTCAACCTTGATGCCATCCCTTTAGCCATTTCTTGTCTGGACAACAGTGCGGCAAAGCACAAACTCTCAGTCAGGCCAAAGAATCAGAGGCTTTCCAAAAAGCACAGATTGTCAAAGGTATTGAACGGATTCCTTATAGAGGTCAGAATTTTAGCTGCTGATTGTAAGACACAGAGCTCCTCTAAGAATATTAGGTTACCTTCGAATCTTTCAATGTTACACTTCAGCTGGTATTTATGGATGTGAACCAGCCTCACACAATTTGGGAGATTCACTGCCCTGCTATATATGATGATCATTTCTCAGAAATAAAGTCATAACTGTCAGGTTCCACTATTTTATTGGCAGGCCGGCATTCAACATGTATCTTTTTTTCCCCTATTCATCTGTAAAAGAAATGTACTTAGACTTCAAAAACGTACATACCAAAGAGATAAATGATATTTACACACCATTTAAGAGAGACAATAAAAAGCTAAAGAGGAAACAAAAAGGTATCCTCCACAGCAACCAACACTCAGATAAGCAGGGATTAACACCAGACAAAACAATCTTAACAGAAAATAATGTCCTAATCAAGAAGCTACCGAAGAGAAAAGCACATGCCTCCACTTTCCCTCCTATACTGATAGGGCAAGCTACTACAGAGCATTCCCATTTGCTTATACTAAGTAATACTAATATTTGGTAGTACTAAAGATTTACCTAGCCTGATAATGAAATGACTACAAGCAAAAGTACCAAGCTTAGAGAACACCAAGGACTCCACAGTTCATCCCTGAGCTACAAATGTTCTACTGGAGCGGAAACTTTTATAAATCTGTTGGGGAAAATCTCAAAGAATCATGAGCAATTTGCCAGCCATGTGACTGGGTGGGCGTGGCCAACTTGTAAAATGTGGTGAAACTCACTTAACAACGCTCTTGCTTAGCACCCAAAATGTTGGCTCAGAAACTCTGGCATTTGAAGCACACAAAGCTGTCAAGTGACAAGACCCTTGCACCCCTAACCCTTTAGGGAAAAAAAACCCCAGGGGTGTTCAAAGTTGACAGCTTTAAGACTTGTGGACTTCAACTCCCAGAATTCCTCCTCTTGCTCTTCATCTTGATGATGTGCGGACGGTCGGGGGGGAGGGAGCTGGAACCGGTTCTAAACAGCACTGTAGTTTTGTGGAACTTCTTCTGTAGAAGAGGTTAGAACTGGCAGGAACCCATTCCTGAGAATACATTAATATTGTTGTAATATACGACTAAGATTGATAAAAACAAATACAGATAGTCCTCGACTTATGACCACAATCGAGCCCACAATTTCTGCTGCTGAGCGAGATAGTTGTTGAGAGAATTTTGCCCCATTTTACAACCTTTCTGGCCACCGTTGTTAAGTGAGCCACTGCAGTTGCTAAGATAGTAACACGGTTGTTATAATAAGTGACCGCTTACTATAAGCTTCCCTATTGAGTTTGCTTGTCAGAAGGTCCCCAAAGAGGATCCCATGGATGATGCAACTGTGCTAGATATGAAGCAGTTGCCAAGCATCCAAATTTTGATCACATGGCCATGGGAATGTTGTGACAGATGTATAGTGTGAAAAACAGTCATAAATCACTTTTTTTCACTGCTGTTGTAACTTTGAATGGTCACTAAATGAACTGTTGCAAATTGAGGACTACTGTAATTCATCCCAAATATTAAGATTTATATAAATTGACCTTAGATTTAAAGACGTTAATTTTCTACTTTCTCTTTAAGTATATTTTAAACTGTTTTTGTTAAAGATTTATACCTTGTATTGGTTCTGGGAAGTCAGAGGGGGGAGGGAGGGGGGAGGGAGCAGAGTTTACTAGGTTGGAAGAGGGGTGTTGGATTCTAAGGTATGATTGTACATGTATACTGCTATTTTTTCTTTTTTATGTATATTGAAATGGAATTATAAATACCACCAAGACAAAAGGGAGTTTGCTCAGAAGCTGAAATACACCAAGTGAATTAGAGGAAGAGTGGGAAGCAGAGGAGAGAAGAAAGATAGGAAGAGAGGGATAGGAGAGAGGGTGAGGGGGGAAGATGAGGTGTATAAGGAGGAGTGGTAAGGGGAGAGAGGAGAAGGAGAAAGGAAGGGGAAGTAGAGTAGAAAATGATGGAGGGAAGAAAGGATGTAGAGAGGGGGAAGAGGGAGAGGGAAGAAAGTGTCGGATAAGGTATAAATATGGTGTATGGAGAGCAGAAGAGCCAATAACTGGTTTTTGGGGGGTTTTTTGGTAGTTGATGGTAAGATAAATTGATGTAATTACTTAATAATACAACATGATATTGACTATGTAATAGTATACATGTGATTATATACTATGAAAATGGAAAATAAAAATTTTCTATGCAAAAAAAAAAAAGATTTATATAAAATAGGAATTGGATTCTAATAGCCTTCTACCGCATTAAGTAAATCTATTTTTATTTCCCAATTCCAGGAGGTACAAAGTTTAATAGAGGCTGACTTTGGACAAGACTTCCTAGAATCACAGGGCACTGAAGATAAAGTGACAAAAGATGATAGCTATTACAAACCAGAGAAGTTAACCCAGCATGGAGAAGTCCAGGAACTGAAAACTGAAGGAAAACGAAAACAAGACTACTGGATAAACCTTGAGGCAGGGAAGAAGGAACAAATGGCTGAAACAAAATTCAAAATCCCTATGGAACACAAAAGACTTCAAGAATTTGAGGGAAGCCATGGAGAACAAGTGGGGAAGAAACTGAAACTTCAGGAAGAACATCTTTATCAAATGGAGGAGAAAAAAGACCAAGATCATCAGACAAAAGGGCTACAAGAACAAGAAAATCAGGGAAGGCATGGAGAAGGGCCTGAAAAATTACAGGCACAAATCCCCCAAAAATCTCAGGATCTTGAGGAACAAAAACACAGGGATCAAGAACAGGCACAACATGAACTAGAGGCACAAAGACAGCAGGAAGAGTGGAAACCATGTGAAATGGTCACGCAATGGCAGAAGGAGAAAAAGAAGAAGCAACAAGAACCAGAGGCACAAAGGCAGCAGGTAGAAGCAAAAAGACAGGGTGAACTAGAGGTCCAAAGACGACAGCAGGAAGAACAAAAGAGACAATGTGAAATGGGACTACAAAGACAGCCGGAAGAAGCAAGGAGACAACGTGAACGCGAATTACAAAAAAAGCAGGAGGAAGAACATAAGAGACAATGCGAACTGCAGTTCCAAAGGCAGCAACAGGAAGAAGCAAAGAGACAACTCGAGCGGGAGGTCCAAAGACAGCATGAGGAAGAACAGAAAAGACAATGCGAATTGGAGGTCCAAAGGCAACATCAGGAAGAAGCAAGGAAACAACATGAACTGGAGATTCAAAGACAGCGGGAAGCAGAGCAAAAGAGACAACGTGAGCTAGAACTACAGAGACAGCGGGAGGAAGAACAAAAGAGACAGCGTGAGCTAGAACTCCAAAGACAATGGGAGGAAGAACAAAAGAGACAGCGTGAACTAGAACTCCAAAGACAATGGGAGGAAGAACAAAAGAGACAACGTGAGCTAGAACTACAGAGACAGCGGGAGGAAGAACAAAAGAGACAACGTGAACTAGAACTCCAAAGACAATGGGAGGAAGAACAAAAGAGACAACGTGAACTAGAACTACAGAGACAACGGGAGGAAGAACAAAAGAGACAACGTGAGCTAGAACTACAGAGACAGTGGGAGGAAGAACAAAAGAGACAACATGAATTAGAACTACAGAGACAGCGGGAGGAAGAACAAAAGAGACAACGTGAGCTAGAACTACAGAGACAGCGGGAGGAAGAACAAAAGAGACAGCGTGAGCTAGAACTACAGAGACAGCGGGAGGAAGAACAAAAGAGACAGCGTGAACTAGAACTACAGAGACAGCGGGAGGAAGAACAAAAGAGACAACGTGAGCTAGAACTACAGAGACAGCGGGAGGAAGAACAAAAGAGACAACGTGAGCTAGAACTACAGAGACAGCGGGAGGAAGAACAAAAGAAACAACGTGAACTAGAACTACAGAGACAGCGGGAGGAAGAACAAAAGAGACAGCGTGAATTAGAGGTACAGAGACAGAGGAAGGAGGAAGCAAAGAAACAAAGTGAACTGGAGATCCAAAGGCAACAGCAGGAAAAGAAGAGACAATATGAACAAGAACAAAAGCATAAAGATTGTATGATACAGAAAGAGCAGAAAGTCAAAGATCCAAAAGAAGAAAAGAGACAACAAGAAACAGAACTTAATGACAATCTGATCCAGCAGGGATGGAAGGATAAAAAGGAAGAACCAGAAAAGCAAAAGGCTCAGGAAGAAAATATAAGCCATCAGTATTTGGAAAAGCTGAAGGGGAAAGAACTTAAAACAGTTCAATCTGAAAAGCTCTCTGAACTGAACCAACAATTACTTCCGGAGCAAAAAAGAGAAATAAGACAGGGAAAGAAAGAACAAGAAAGCAGTAAAAATTTACATGATAGAAACCAACAGCAAGAGAAGGGAACAGCTGTGAAACTGAAGGGACAAGAAGAGCAACAGCGAAATCTGAATGAAAAACAATGTACAAATGAAGAAAAGCAGCAAAAATTGGCAAAATCGGTTGGATCAACAGAACCCAGTAAAACAGCACCAGCAGAAATAGGGCATTTGCGGGCTGAAAAGGAGGTGCAGCAGGAGGAATGTATACAAAGGACAGAGGGCCAACAATTGGAAAGAGGCAAAATCCTCTCTTTAGAAGATCAGCTGTCACTGGAAAAGCCAAAAGAAGAGAAGAAATCCCACCAGTTACACATGAAGAAGCATCCAGAAGATGAACGTTTGGGAACTGTTGAGAAAGAGCTACAACGTAAGGAAGAACCAGGACAGCAACAAAGAGCTCAGGCAGGCCAAGAACGGAAGGAAGAAGGGAGCCTAAGAGTTTATCAGGCAATGAACGTTGACGTTGAGGAGCAGGAAAGAGTTCTGGGCGAAGAATTACGTTGGCAGGAAGTTGACACCCGGCAAACCATGTCCAGGGGCTTCACCTTTCAAGTGTCTTCTGGAGAAAAAGAAATTATATTTCCCAAAGTGAATTTAAGTCCAGTTACACCCGTGAAAGAGGCGACACTTCCTTCTGCCACAAAAGAAGTTAAGGACCCTAAGTCTAGTAGAGGTTCTACAACTCTTCCAACTTCTTCATGTGTTCCCCACACAGCAATCTTGGTCACTGGAGCACAACTCTGTGGCACTGCAGTGAACCTCAACCAGATAAAAGATACAGCCTGCAAATCTTTACTTGGTTTAACAGAAGACAAGAAAGCGGCGGAGGCGCCTGAGGCCGAAAGCATCCAGAAACCTGTTGACGGCAGGCCGAACAGCGCTAAGGCGAAGCATGTCCAAGATTCAGTGGACAACCAAGCCATCCTGGATGAATGGGCTTCAATTCGTTCCAAAATCTTAAAAGGTGCGGAAAACGAGAAATTCAGTGAGAAAGACAGTGGAAGTCTTAATAGGCACAGTGATGATTGGACAGCTAAAGGGCGAAGTCCTTCCCATGGTAACTTACGAAAGACTTTGTCTGCAAATGCGAAGTTTTCTATAACTCCCGCATGGCAGAAATTTTCAGAAATGTCCAAAACTGCTGCAGAGAATAAAACTCTTCCTGAAGCAGAAAATGCAGCGATGCAACCGACTCCGTCCATTCTGCATTCAGACAACGAGGCCCTCCAAGCAGAGTCCCCGGCCGGTACAAAGAACGTAGGAACTTCCCTTGGGAAAATCAGAGGGCGTCAGGAAGTAGCGGGTAATACCGAGGGATGTAAGTTTGCCAAAGATCTCCCATCTTTCCTTGTCCCAAGTCTCCCGTATTCTCCAAATAAAGAACTCTCCCCCGCCATTGAAACTTCGCCAGCAACGGAAACCCAACACAACCTTGGCTCCAAAAAACCGGACCGGGCTTCACCGGGCGGAGAAGAAAACGTCTCCCCATTTGGAGTGAAATTAAGGAGAACCAACTACTCCTTGCGTTTTCACTATGACCAGCAAGCAGAGCAAAAGAAGAAGAAAAGATACAGTGCAGGAGATAGCTTTGACGGGTTGCCAACTCCTCTCACCCCAGACAGAGAACAAGACGCGAAACCTTTATTTTTAAAAGATAGCAAATCTCCGAGCCAAGACAGAAAAGACGCAAGGCTTAATTCTGACAATACCACGTTAACGATTATTAGTCGCAGTTACACCATAGTTGCGCCTGTATCTTCTCCGACTGGTCCTCTGCCTGTGCCTAGTCAAGAAAAATCTGCTTCTAAATCACCCCTACCACCAAAACCCGCACTGGCTCCGAAGCCCATCAGCCAAACGCCGCCTACATCTCCTCTCACAAAACCCCGTCGGTCTCACGTCACTGAACCCATCGGGAAAAGGGTCTCCAAAGTGGAACCTGATACCAGCTGGAGAAAAAGCGAAGGGAAAGGGAGTCCTCACCACTCCCAAGCACCAGGCGAAAGCAAGAGCGAGGAGGAAGAATCTAGAGAGAAGAAATCGTTTTTTCCATCCATCACCATGCCCTGGAGAGAGAAAGTGGAGAAAAAGCCAGAAGCATTGAAAAGGGGTAAGTAAAAGGCAACTCTGAAGTACAACGTTCTTTCTTTCTTCATTCATTCGTTTGTTTGTTTGTTTGTTTGTTTGTCAACAAGTACAGGGAAACAAGTATGAAAACACATGAAAAATGGCACAAACAATTGGATATAAATAAGCAAAACATAGCCATAAATACATAAAAAGAGTACATGTAAATGGGACAGTAGGACAGGGATGGTAGGCACGCTGGTGAGCTTATGCACGCCCCCTTAGGGACCTCTTAAGAAACGTGTAAAGTCCACAGAAGACAGCTTAAGGTAAAACGTATGGGGGTTAGAGGAACTAACTACAGGATCAGGTAGGGTGTTCCACGCATTTACTACTCTATTGCTGAAATCATTTTGCCTGCAATCAAGATTAGAACGGATTGCATTTAGTTCCTCATGAAAAAGCTGCCCTTGAGTAGGAAGGTTCATAAGGAAGGTGGACAAAGTAACTGTTCTGATCTTGGCTTCCCTAAACCACGAAGCAGACTCCCTGTCCCAACAAAACCCCTTTTTATGAAGTTACTGGGAATTCCTCTCGTTCACATCCAGCAAAGTCTTCCAAAGGCGAATTTATAGCCACAGACCTTATCTGGCTTGGAGAGCTGCCAGCAGGCTGGATTTTCCTATAACTAGGCTTCAGCTTAGGGCCTCAAGATCAAGAGGGGCCTACATTCAAATTGTTAGCAAAATTAAAATTACACTATTCTAAAAACAGCGAACACTAAAACACTGAACCGAAAATAAGGAGAAATTCTACGCATATGACTAATAAACAAACATAAAAATGTATTGGCTAAGATCGTTCCAGTGCCGCGGCAGTTGGAGAGCCCGCCCATGTTCCCGGCACCGGTGGTCGGGCAAGAGGCGCGGCCGCTCCCAGTAGCCGCCCCGTCAACGCGGAGTCCACCAGTGGCCAGGCAGGTGAGGGTGAGGGGGCCAAGCCAGGCAGCTGAGCGCAGCAGGGGAGGCGGCTGGCCTCGCTGCCTTTGCCGCAGAGCAGAGCCGCCCTCCGTTGGGAGGCCAGCTATATATATTGATATATATTGATATATATCACAGTAATGATGTATTTTATTGTCTCTCATGTAATTTACAAACTTAAAAATGGGAGGTGAAAGGGCCTCATAAGTGGAATAGCCTAGGGCCTCTTTTCATCTAAATCTGGCCCTGGCTGCCAGGCTGATATCTTCAAAACCCAATTGCTGTACTTGGCAAGGAGTCTTTGAGAGTCACAAACCAATTAAGTGAACTAATTGTCTCCT
The DNA here is from genome assembly GCF_051295495.1 of Thamnophis sirtalis. NCBI lineage: Eukaryota > Metazoa > Chordata > Lepidosauria > Squamata > Natricidae > Thamnophis > Thamnophis sirtalis. The sequence continues at coordinate 62,193,588 of NW_028261390.1, read as the reverse complement.
GCAAATTCCACTCCTCTTTTGCTTCTCTTTATTCCCTATGGGAGGGGCCATTCACCGTCCACCTGTGCCTATACTCCCGCGTCGGTCCTTATTCCTTAGCTGTTCCCTTCTCCTGACAGCTCTGCGCATGCGCACATCAGGAACAGGCTCCAGCTGTTCTTTTGCCCCCCCCCCCATGATATCTGACTCCAAAGGCAGCTGATAATTGTCCAAGGTTAGCATATGAACTGAAATAGACCTATACTTGACTGACTTGCAATTGACTGCAATCTTTCTTGAATACTGAAAACACCGTGGTACTCCACATAATTTTACATAAAGACTGATGTGCCCTTTTCAACCAGAATGGAACAATTTGCTGTGGACAACCCGCTGTGTCTATCTTGCCATGGCCACCTCAACGCAACCATCTTGCTGCAGCCAGGACAACTAGCAATGGCCAACTTGCTGTATGACAATTCTACATGGGATAACTCAATGTGCTCAATATTATCTGCCACTGTTTCTTTGTCCTTATTTCTGTTGACAAAAATTGGAATAATGTAGAAGAAACAGTTGTGGATAATATTTATTGTGTTATCTCATGTAAGTTGGCCATGGCGAGTTCTCCTAAATCCCTTTTCAATAGGTATTGATGTTTACATGTAGGCAATTTGAGACCAATGTGATGTCTGTCAAGCAACTCTTAGAGTCCAGGAGACTTCACCAACAAAAAGATGGATCAAACATGAACAAAGTGGGTGCCTCTGAAAAATGGAGATTACATAAATTCCATCTGTACCCATCTGTGATGTCATAGACTTTTATTTAGTCCTGGGGGAAAAAACCTACCAAAATTGGCAGATACTTAAAATAAGCCATGCTTTTTTTCCGGAAGTATCATATCATTTTTATGTGGTACTTTAGGAAGTTAAGACCCACCCCTCTCCTAGAAAAATGAAATATTCTAGGAAATATTAAAAAGGCAGAATATTATATTTCACTGGATGAGAAATGGAGAAAAAATGTTTTTATGCAGGAAACAGACTCACTCTTAATAGCCCCCATCATTCTCCATAGCCTCCCCAGCAGATGTCCACACTTAAGAGATGAAGAGATAGCTAAGTCTATTCATAGGCAAATGCCAAGATGCAGAAAAGGTAGCATTAGCCCTCTACCCATCTCACCACATGGCACCTGGGAAGATTACATCACCCAGCAAGGCTCAACCAAGCATGGGACTCAAGACAGCCTACAGAGTTGCCCCTGCATGGCCCCATGGGAGTCTGACAACCAATCAGAATACAAACTCAAATTCAAAAGCCCAGAGAGGGCATAAAACTCAGGCACCCTCAGCATCTCTTCCCTTTTTTTCTTCTTCACCCAACATCTTCAAGGCATGGGATCCTGCCCACCATTAAACCATCTTTCCAAGCAGCCACCCTGTTTCTAGTGTCTTTCTCCCCACTTGGAACTGAACCCAAAAGGTCATTTCTTCCAACAGTACATATGCAGAGCTGCTACACATGGGAAAATTTCCCCCTTAACTTACCTGTCTTTATCCCTTTGTTTATATACAACAGCTTGTTCCTCTGAAAAAGTCCTTGCTAGTGGAACTGTTCTGATATTACAGACATTGCATTGCTTCTTCCTGCATTCGAGTGTAAGACTTTTCTGCAGATATTCTGCAATTAGAAGTCTATATTCCATCTTCTATGTGCCCCCTACAAGCTTAAAGATTTGCTCAGATAACCCAGAATAGCATATTAAATGTATCCCAAATTAAACACCCACACTTTCTAGAAATAGATAGAAGTGTTGGTACTCACAGATTGCTTATAGTTAAAACTAGTTCTGACATTTTTAGGGCAGCCAACATTGGAATTGAGGGATGCAAAGCTTGTTAATAAAGCTTTGAGAAAGTTGGCAGCACGGAAGTATTTTCCAGATGTTTTCCAGAGGTGTATTAAGCTCCCACCAAAAATATGGGATTTTATAGTGCTCCATTGGTGCTCCAACTAACAAATATTTGCATTTGGGGGAAGAAACACTGTGCTATAAGAGATTCTCCCTTTTCTGCCTTTTTAAAGAAGAAAAATGCATCCTTTCATGGCCTGAGAGAAAGACAATGAATTTTTAGAACTTAGCAGGAAAGGAAATGTTTGATGAAACACACAAGGAATGCTATGGGAGCAAATGTGTCTAGCAGATTTGTTTTATAGATTTAGAACAATGTGCTGGAACGATGGTAAGCCTATGCAGACTTTGAAAACAGACGATTTTGAAATTGTCTAAACCAGGGGTGTCAAACTCAAGGATCTGGCCTGCGGGGTTGCCCTGGAAACAGTGAAGGACTGGCCTGCGGTGCCTCTGCCAGCAAAAACGAAGCTTGAGCTCCGTTTTCAGCTCCGTTTTCAGCTGCGACCACCTCCTGCAGCCCTTGGCCAACAAAAACACATGCAACCCTCCTGGGCTCTGTTTTTGCTGGCAGAGGGCTGCAGGACACCGAGCTGGCCATGCTCACCCCAGTCACGCCCACTTGCCCCCGAGGTCAAGCACAACCCTGATGCGGCCCTCAATGAAATCGAGTTTGACACCCCTGGTCTACACCATAGGTCAGTGTTGGCGAACCTTTTCGGCACTGAGTGCTGAAATGGAAATGCGTGTGCGCATGCCAGAAACTGGAAGAGCAGCTGCCTGGCATGCGTGCGCCCACCAGGAAGATGATCTTCCAGTTTCCAGCACTCCCGCACATGTGAAGACCAGCGGGCTAGCACTCCGGAACACGGAAGAGCAACGGGCAACGGCTAGAGTGCCTGGAGAGATGGCTCTGTGTGCCACTTTTCTCGCCCTGAGAAATGGGCACGCTTTAAAAATATAAAAACATATTGATTGTACATAGGCATAATGAAATAAATTAGGCACATAAGATGACCATCAAGGCCAGATGACCATCAAAAATGTCTGAAAATATACACGTGTAGTGCAGTGGTGGGATTCAGCCAGTTCGTACCTATTCGGGAGAACCGGTTGGTAACTGTCTAAGTAGTTTAGAGAACCGATTGTTGGAAGAAATCTCCTTTTCCTTTTTCCCCACTTTACAGGGCTAATCCTGTAAGGAAGGCAGGAAGGAAACATTCTGGTATTGTTTCTAGCCTAATCTTTATTGCCCTTCTTACAGAAACTGCCTCTCCGGTTAACCCTTATTACATTGTAACAGCTAAGGCGAAGCGCCCATCAATATGAGTGGCGTTGAGTTGGCCACGCCCAGTCAGTCACATGACCACTGAGCCCCACCTACCCAGATGGTCATTAGGGCAGAGAACCGGTTGTTAAATTATTTGAATCCCACCACTGGTGTATGTGTATATGTATATGTATATGTATATGTATATTCTGAGATACAAAATGCTAACATCCTCATTATCAACTTCCAATGTAAATATACCACAGCCAATTTTTCCATAAATCAATTTTATTTAATCAGCTTTAAGATCTGAACATAGCTTCACTTTGGCACCTACCCAGATGGTCATTAGGGCAGGGTTGTTAAATTATTTGAATCCCACCACTGGTGCACTGGCTTATTTGAGATGAATTTGTAGCGGTAGCTAGGAGAAGTTTCAAGCAGGAGGTTGGACACCACAGATACAAGGTCTCTTGGATGTCCTCTTTTGGACTGCTTCCATTTCCATCAGCACCAACGTCATAACCATGGACTTTTCTTGCGTTCTGTTCCCTCTTCCAGAACGGCCAGTTCTTCAGAGCAGACATTCCATCGATGGTTCAAAAGTGATGGAGAAAGGGGAAACCGCACAGCCTCTCTGGATCACTTTGGCGTTGCAAAAACAGAAGGGCTTTCGGGAGCAGCAAGCAACCCGCGAGGAAAGGAGGCAAGCCAGAGAAGCCAAGCAGGCCGAGAAATTGGCTAAAGAAAATGTAAGCATCTCAACGGGGAAAAAAATAAGGGAGGGGAGGGAAGAGTATATTGTTTGGGGCGCCTGGTATCTTCTGCTAGCAGGGGCAATAAAACTGGTCAGGATAAACAAAGTATTGTAACTTTTCATTATAGTACACCAGAGATAGGCAAATATGGTCATTTTATGACGTGTGGACTTCAATTCCAAAGAATTCCTAAGCCAGCTATTCCTGGCTCAGGAATTCTGGGAGTTGAAGTCCACAGGTCAATAAAATGACCATATTTGCTCACCCTGGTAATAAATGATTAAACTCAAGTAAAGCTCTGAATCTAGAAACAGAAAAAAAACAACATTACTACTTTGAGAGGATGATGGCTTAAAACGGGGCAGCAATATGTGGCTCCGGAGCCACATGCGGCTCTTTGGGCCCTCTGCTATGGCTCTCTGTTGGGTGTTCCGACCACTGGCTGGCCCCACCTCTTGTCCTCTTCTCCCAGTCACTCTCACCTGGCTTGAGAAGATAAGGCTGATGGCAGGGGATAGAGAAGCGACTGGAGCCGAATCTCTGGCGCCTCAGTCTTGCTGCAGCTTTTTCCAGTCCTTGCGGGTGTCAGTCACTTGGGGAGATGCTCTCCAACGCAAGACACTGTCCCAACCCAGCCACTACCAGTACCTGCCTCACTAACACGAGGGCTGGAGGGGTGGGAATGGGATCTAGGAGGACGGGATGAAGGAAAGGGGGATGGGCCCGAAGCACCCAGCCGCGGCTTTAATATGTCATGGGAGGCGTTGAGTTGGCCACACCCACCCAGGTTTTGTGGCTCTTTGTGTTTTCTTTTCTGTGGGAAATGGGTCCACATGGCTCTTTGAGTGTTTAAGGTTGCAAATCCCCAGCTTAGATGGAGGCAACCCTCTTCACCTCACATTTACCTCTTTAAAAATTGTTTTATCAAATGCGGCTCCTGCCAAAGCTTCTAGGCCTGTGATGGCAAACCTATAGCATGCATGCCACAGGTGACACGCACTTCCCTCTCTGTGGGCATGTGACCTGTCACCCGAGCTCAGCTCCACCGCACATGCGCACGCGCCTCCCCCCAGCCACCAGATTCTCGGGTCTCTGCTGCATACGTTCAGGAGGCGGGGCGCATATGGGAGATGCGTGTGCATGAGTGGGAGGGTCACATGTACATGCATAGGGGTGTGGGGGAGTGGGGGAAGGTGTGGCATCCCCCCCCCCGTGCCATTTTGGGTCCCAGGAAGCTTCAGGGAGGCTGCTAGGCCCAAAACGGACCACAGGGGGAGTGCAGTGCAGCCCTCACATGCCCTGTTTTTGGTTCCAGGCATCAGGGAAGCCAGCTAGGCCCAAAATGGGGGGCGGGGTAGGTCACGTGTGCATGCGCAGGGGGGCGAGGCACATGCGGGGGCGCACACATTGGGCACGCAAGGACAAAAAGGTTAGCCATCACTGTTCTAGGCTCATTGCAGCTTACAACACAAAGAGAAAAAGCTCCCACAATATAACAAAAAGCAAAGAAACAACATAACAAAAATAAAACACATTCCTTATAAACACTAAAGATAGAAAATCAAAGTCAAAACCACTGCATTGTACTTGAGAAGCCCAGGAAACGGCCTTGGCTGAGGTATTTTGAAGCTGCCAGGGAAACGAAAAGACTCCAAGCAGGCCTTGAACCCTGGGAGAGGAGAAAGCATGAGGAAGATACTCAGACTGGCTCCCTTTGTTTCTCTGGGACAATAAGAGGGAGAGAGAAGGGAAAAAAAACACAAGGTTCTGTTATTGTCTATTTTGTGAAGCTGACAATCAATGCAGAATCTGCCAGATAGATGCAATTTGCTTCTAGCCATTAAGGTTACTCAGCAAGCAAATTGCACATGGGACTAAATGCAGTTTTTCCCCCTGTGGTCTTCAAAGGCATAATTATTATTAATAATAATTTATTCAATTGGCTATGGCCATTCTCTCCAGACCAGACACTGGACTCATTAAATGAATATATTGATGAAGATGTTCCATTGGAAGAGCAAGAAGCCCTTACACACACACATTGCACATAAACATTCTCTGTATTTTCTCGCCATAAACGTGTGTTGTTTCTCTGTGTCATATAATACATGCTGGTATATACATAATTATGTGTATGTATGTATTTATTTATTTATCTTGTCATGTTTATGTAGTGTAAAATTGGAGTTGGTGACCCTTTAAGCCAATTTATTGACCCTTCAATAAAATTTCATTTTTAATGAATGCCAAGTAGTGTACATTCAAAATGACAATAGTTATTCTATTCTATTCCTATTCCTATTCCTATTCCTATTCTGCATTCTGTTCTGTTCTCTATTCTATTCTCTATTCTATTCTATTTATTCAATTCAATTCTATTCTTGTTCTGTTCTCTATTCTGTATTCTGTGTTCTGTTCTATTCTATTATCTATTCTATTCTATTCCTGTTCTGTTCTCTATTCTGTATTCTGTTCTATTCTGTTCTGTATTCTGTATTCTATTCTATTCTATTCTATTCTATTCTATTATCTATTCTATTCCTGTTCTGTTCTCTATTCTGTATTCTGTTCTATTCTGTTCTGTATTCTATTCTATTCTATTCTATTCTATTCTATTCTCTATTCTATTCCTGTTCTGTTCTCTATTCTCTATTCTGTATTCTGTATTCTATTCTCTATTCTGTATTCTATTCTATTCTATTCTATTCTATTCTTGCCATGTGATTTATAGCACCTGGAAGGTTGCAGGCATTTACAAATGCTTTCTAACTAGTCCTTTGTCCTTACTTTGTACATTTGAGTCAACCGATATGAGTATGCACTGTAAACATATTCATATTTAGCACATGTTTATACTGTTGCTTTTGATATTAGGCCAGCATGAACAACCAGGCCGATAATAAAAGCAATAATGTGAGCAGGTCAAACATACAGCAAAAGTCCACCGGCCCAGAAGAGGAGAAAAAAATGGAGACGGCTACATCAAGATTTGAACGTAGAGAACAGCTCAAAAAATCGAATACCCTCCCTTCGTCCGTCACAGGTATGGTTTACATTTTGGGTCACGAACGTAGCTGCAATTCTATTTCTGAGACAGTTGTGTACGTAAGACCTTGTTGGTTCACCTTGCCTTGTGTGCAGGTAGTCCTCGACTTACGACCACAGCCGAGCCCAAAGCCTATGCTGCTAAGTGAGAAATTTGTTAAATGAGTCTTGTCCCCTATTTTACAACTTTTCTGGCCTCACTTGTTAAGTGAATCACCACAGTTGTTAAATTAGCAGCACCGTTGTTAAGTGAATCTGTTTCCCCCCCATCGACTTTGCTTGTCAGAAGGTCGCAAAGGCTGATCACATGGCCCTGGGACACTGCAACCGTCGTAAATATGAATCAGACCCAATTCTGGTCGTATAACTATTGGCATGCTGTAATGGTCACAAGTGTGAAAAACAGCCACAAGTCACTTTTTTCACCGCCCCATAGATGCTTTCTTTCAAATGGAAATTAGTCTTTCCTGTCTTACTTGAAGACGTTTTGCTCATTCAAGAAGCATCCTCAGTTCTGACTGAATGGTGGAGGATGGAAGGATTTATATTCCTTGCAGTCCTCTGGTTGTTAGCAATCTTCCTGAGAGTCGCTGAGGCCACTTGGAGGTTTGTCTGCACCCTCAGGGTCACCTGAATCCCGTCGTCTGCCATTTCCCCCCCTAGAAATCCATTCATACTCCCGCACCATTCGAAGGATATTCATCCCAAAATGCATAGCTAAATGTCTACGGAAACTCTCAATAATCATTTAGGTCAGATGGAAGCCAGTTCCAAACCCAAACTTGCTTTTTCTCAATTTATAACCTTGGATACAGATGGTTAAGGCGTTAATCGATGATAAGCTACGATAGCAAGCAATGGAGGTGGTGATATAATAAATAGGTTGTTCCATGAAGCTTATGGAAGAAATCATCTCCAGATTACTCCGTTTCCTAATTATGGCTTCGTTTATATAGTCCTTAAATGCTGCCATTCAGGCTTAAAAGCTGATTCGTTGATTAAAAAAAAACAAGCAATAGCTTTGGAGGATAAAACCAAGAGGGAATGAACTAATTTTATTTCATAGAAAGGCAGCACACAATAGGGAGGCCTCTGCAAAATTGTATGCACTTCATATAATTTATTGTTGCTTTGCTAGTAACATAACATAAAATAACATTAAATGATGGAGCTAGTTCGCATAAAAGAGCCATAACCATCAGAATAAGTTATTGTGGAGGATATAAATTAAGCACCCTAATCTATTCTTATTCTATAAACGTTCAGGCTGACTTCTCTTTTGAAAGGCAATCTTCCAAATATCAAATTCAAAAATACTTTGGATTGCATCCAGAGAGAGGCAATATTGGAACAATTAAGATCCTCTACATACAACTTAGTATAAACCTAAAATAGCACCATTGATTTCATTTACTTCTCTCCAAATCGGATGAACAGAATACAGGTAGTCCTCAAATTATGGCCACAAGTGAGGCCAACATTCCTGTTGCTAAGTGAGATATTTGTTAAGTGCATTTAGCAAGATAGTTGTTAAGTGAATCATTGGCGTTATTAAGTTAGTAACATGGTTCTTAAATGAACCTGGCTCCCCCCATTGACTTTGCTTGTCAAAAGGTCCCAAGAGGCTTCACATGACCTTGGGATACAGCAATCGTCATAAATATGAGTTAGCTGCCAAGAGTCTGAATTTTGATTACGTGACTATAAGGATGCTGTAATGGTTGATTCAGCCAGTTTGCATCACTTCGGGAGAACCGGTTGTTAACTTTCTGAGCAGTTTGGTGAACTGATTGTTGGAAGAAATCATTAGAGAAGCAGTTGTTAAATTATTTGAATCCCATCACTGCCTAGGAGTATCCATCTCAAACGATCTAAGCCCCAGAGCCCACTGTAACAGCATTCCCAAAAAAGCAATGAGTTGTTAACCTAATTTTGCAAAGCTTCTTCTCCGGTAACACTGTATACAGCAAACTAGGGCATATAAATTTTTTGCCAGACCAATTCTCGAATACAGCTTATCTGTCTGAAATCTACACTGTATATTGGACATTGACACAATTGAGCGAGTCCAGAGGTATTTCACGAGAAGAGTCCTCCACTCCTCTGCTCACGACAGAATCCCTTTTGCCACTGGGCTTGAAATTTTGGGCTTGAACAATCTGGAACTGCGCCACCTACGGTCCGACCTAAACGTAGTACACAAAATTGTCTGCTACCTGTCAATGACTACTTCAGCTTCATCCTCAATAATATACGGGCAAACAATAGATACAAACTCAAGGTAAACCGCTCCAAACTCGATTGCAGAAAATACGACTTCAGCAACGCCTGGAATGCTCTACCTGACTCTGTTGTTACATCCTCTAACCCTCACAGCTTCAACCTTAAACTGTCCACCGTGGACCTCACCCCATTCCTAAGAGGTCCTTAAAGGGGGCGTGCATAAGCGCACCAGCGTGCCTCCCATCCCTGTCCTACTGTCCCCATTTATTTGTCCTCATTTCCTTTGTTCATGTCCATGTTTCTACGTACCTGTTATCTAGTACATGTTCAACAAATTAATCAAATAAGGTTAACCCTTTTCCTCATTCTCTCACAGTGGAGATCACCGATTCCCTTTCGTCGTCACCTTTGGCTAAAGAAGTCACCAAGAGATTCTCTACACCGGATGCTAACCCCGTCTCCACCGAACCTGCTTGGCTGGCCTTGGCCAAGAGAAAAGCGAAAGCGTGGAGCGACTGTCCTCAGATCATCAAGTAAATAGATTCTAGCTTTTGTGTTTTACTCTGGTTGGAGAGCCATTTCCTTTTTTTAATTCATATTCTCACCTGGCAAATGCTCCCAAACTCATTTACAGGCGAACTCCGACTGATGAGAGACATTGAACTGTTGATCATGAGAGGAATGTTTTCAAGCTAGTATATTTTGAGTTTCAAGGCCACTTTAAGAATCACTGCTTCAGTGTTGTTGAATGTCAGCTTCCCGTAAAACTTATTATTTTTACTTGGACATTTTTACAAATGCCACTCAGGTACAGGAATAAGAAAGATGTGCTTCTGCCATAGTTACGAGATAACTTTGAATAATTTGCCTCGGATCGGGCAAGGACGTCTCCAGAAATAATGAAATGTAATTTGGGGATAATGAAAGCACCATATTTTGTTTTTATTCTAAAGAGTTTTTCCTGAGTTTTTTTTAGTTTTGAACATCAGTCACACTTCTGGAATTTATTTAATGATTCACTCATTAACACACTCAAGTTATGTTATATCAAAGATTTCCTTCTTGTATTGCTCTAAATGATTCTCCGAACCATTCACAGCCTGCGTGCAAACTGCATTATTACATCTGCATTTCCCTCATATCCAAAAATATATTCATGCAACAATAATGTTTTTATTTATTTACTTATGTATATATATATACGTATATGTATATATCTCCTCCTCTCTGTAGAAACTCAAGATATCTTGTCTCTCCTCCATTTTATCCTCACCCCCCTGTACAATAAGAACACACTGAATAAGTAACTCAATTGTATTTGGAGAGAATTGTATCATGATTTTCAGTCTTATCATAAAAGGCAGAATAGAATACAGAACAAAACCAAAACATACACCCAGCACTAATAACAAAAGTGGGGGAGAATGGTGTACAAGGAGAAAAAATATAGTTTAAAAAAAGGATTTCCAGTCTTAAATCTATTGTTCATGTCATGCAAGGAATAATGATATACAATATCTTTAAGTGACCGAAAGCAAAATTATCCCCAGATGTACCTGGTGTGGTTAAAAAAATGTCCAGATGGCACCTACAATTGTCACCCAGAAACAATGGGTGGAGCTTGAGTGACACCATCTTGGCTTTTTCACCATACTATTCCTATTATCTAAAGGAGGGTCATCCAACCTTCTTCAGTTGGTTATCTCTTAGATGTGTTGAGTTTCAACATCTGGAGGACAGCAGACAAATTGGGTGGAAAATCTAGCCCCTTTACCCTTCATTCCAGGGGGCCATCATCCTGTTCACCAAGCTTCATTAGCAGTTTCCTCTTCAACATCTGTGCCCTGCTACTGCATATTACCTTTGCAAACTATGAGCCGAGTGCTTCTGTTAATGACACTCGGTGTAAATGTAGCTATTGTGTTAATACATATTACTTTTTGTCCTGGAATTAGATCTGGTTCAAGATGATGGAATTGGTTTAACGAGGGGAACTGAATTGGGACTGCCAAATTCCAGCCAGCTGGACAGCAAGAAAGATAAAGACGCTTCCTAAATCTTTGCTGTTTTATAGACTTGCAGCTGAGCTACGAAAGTCTTTGATTTGAAAAGCTAATCGTAAGGAAAATGTGACCTCTTTACCCCCTGAGTACTGCTGCCCTTTAAAACTGGTATTCTTAAATTATCAATCAGTTATATTTTCTAGTTAGACATGTAAATATGCAAAAAAAAAAAAAGCGTTGTATTGTACTAAACATCAGGTAAAAAATGGTTGGAACAAAATTTGAATTCAGTATTTCTATTTCTCTTCATTGCAACATCAGTTTGGAATGAAAACACTTTGAAGACAGAGAAGTGCAGCCTACCAAATTACATTCTCATTCGAAAATCCCACCTCAAAACAACAAGAAATACCAACCCACACACTATGCCTCTGGAATCAGGGAAAACATTAATTCAAGGATCAGTGTAAAAATTGCAATTTTGGTCCAAGACAAACCACAACAAAAGCAGTTACCGAACAGATATAAAAGCGCAGGAGAAAATGTTTATTGTGTTTATGGAGAAGCATAAAGATGCTAAGTTTGACAGCTGAGTATAACTGTCCTAAAGAAAGTTATTCTTGTAGCCATTGTCACTTGGATCTTTTAAGTGAATTCAGGACTTCTTCAAGACTCATCTTAAATGAGATCAGGAAAGCCTGTTAGAAATACAACAGCGGATGAAGTTAGGACCTCCTAGTAACTCAGTATATAGAGCCAAGGTGGGAGTTTGAAGAATGAAAAAATAATGACCTTTTTTGCCATTCACAAAAAATGTGAAGATTTCATCCAGTGTGAGTTAATTCTTATTAACTCTTACAGCAGTTAAACGATCTACAGGGACATTAAAAAGATGTCATGACTTGGATCTTCAGTTCAAGTTTGAGTTTCCTCTGGACCAGTGTTTCTCAACCTTGGCTACTTGAAGATGTCTGGACATCAACTCCCAGAATTCCCCAGCCAGCATTCGCTGGCTGGGGAATTCTGGGAGTTGAAATCCAGACATCTTCAAATAGCCAAGGTTGAGAAACACTGCTCTGGACGGTCAGACTTTTTGCTCACCCACAATTCACTGCTTTCATTATCGTAGATAATGCAATGTTTTAACTAGGTGACCCCCAGACACAGCTCCTACGGAATACGTTGCAAACAACGTATAGTAGAAGTGGATGCAAATTTAGTACAGTTGTGTTGTGACTAAGGGTAACACAATTCCCTAACCCAAAGGTGGCCTATAATATATTTACAAGCATTTTAACGTGCATATAACTTGGGTCAACATGCTGTTGCAAAGAAAGTAATAATTTCCTCCAGCTCAATGAGACTTCTAGATTGGGAGAACAGAGTTGGAGTAAAAGAGGACCCGGGATGGGGGTGGGGGGGATGAATATTGGTGAAGTGGACAAGGCAAACCAAAAGAAGTAATTTTGCGGGGAAAGTAGGTGTCCTTTGCATGAGAAATAAGGGAAACAAAACTAGGGATGGTTAATGCAGAGCTTATAGTCTTGTAAATAGTTCTAAAGCAGTCTTTTCAAGCATGAGGATTCACAGTGGATTAAAACTGTAGTTCAATTCAGGGAAGCCAGACAAGAGTAAAGGGCCATTGGACCTTTGCTTCTCTGTTCTCCCAATTTTACTCTGGTCTTTCAGGATCAGCCACCATCACAATCCCTATTTATTATCAACACTTACAGCCCTAATTATCCTTCAGCATTAAAAGACTCCTGGACAGCGATGGAGCATCTATTCCCTTCAGGGGTGTGAGATCCTAGCGGTTTAACAACCAGTTCTCTGAGGGTGCTTCGCTTGTGCATGCGTAGTTCAGAGAATACTTGCCTCCCGGATTGCTGCTTGGGAAGGAAAACAGCGGAGGCGGGGCAATCCACTCTGCCGCGCGACTCAGCTGAGAAGATAAAGGTTGGTAAAGCACAGGGGCAGGCGGTTCGCTCCCAGCTGATCTTGGAGGTTCGCCCAAAGCGATCTGAACTGGTAGAATCCCACCCCTGATTCCCTTTGCTCTACTTCACAGGTGACGCGAGACAACAGGTGAATCACATTCTCTGCTCTTCCGCGAGTACAGAGACATTCCTGCAGGCCAAATTGTTGGCTCTCCGTGCAACGGAGTTTTGTATTCACGGTCTCGATTTCTGCACCAGTGATTGGATCAAAGCTGGGCTACATAAAAATATTTCCTTTGTAAACATTTCCAGAAGCCTGTTTTAAAACATTGTCATTTCACATAAGGTCAACTTGAACTTTTGCACTAAATACCAATGAAGTGTTACTTTACTTAAGCTTTGTTGAAGCCTTTCTTAATAAACAAATAAACCTGGAATAACTTCCAACACTTTAAAACTGATCAAACCACTTTGCACAATTGTGGTCTCAATTTTATTTTTTTATTTTTTTGTAACATACACTTGGTCCTTACCCAGAGACAGTTAATCATATCCAAGCCTTATTGGCATGAATGGAACTTATTATCAGCAGTGACTGAATTATCCTATACACTAACAGGTATTTGGGGCATAACTTTTTCTAGATAAAGGCAAAATATTATTTGAGGTTATGAATTATTAGCCTCGATTAAAGTGGTGTATAAAATTACAAACATGTATAATTGTGGATTTCGTTTTGTGTACTTTTTTAATTTTTCAAATGTTTTAAAGTGCAATTGTTTCTTACACTAATATCATTTTAATTCCAATTAAACTATAATATGCTGAAAGTTGGTAGGTTTATTTATTCATTATCTTTTGTTAAATGTGTCTGGTGACCTTAAAGCAAGAGCCTGAATTAATATATGACTATAACTGTTTTCAGAATATATTATAACCAGGGCAAAATTAACAATGACTAAGGGTTATGTTAGTAGAATTTCTATTTTCAGTTTTTGATCGTCACAATTTTAATGTAAATGGTCTATGACTGAAAACTTGTTCTATATAAATAAAATAGCTGTGTTTCTATAGAAAATACTTTTTATTTATTTACTGATTCATTTCAGAAAAACCATAAAAATGTGAAAGACATAAACTTTTAGTAAAGCAAATCATTGATAATTAGTAATGGGAGGAAACATTAGACTGCAACTATATGTGGCATTATTAAGCGCTGTTTAAAAATACAGGTAGCCCTCATCTTACAACAATTTGTTAACCTTTCAAAGTTAAAGGGCACTGAAAAAAGTGACTTATGACCATTTTTCACACTTATGACCATTGAAGCATCCCCCAATGGTCACGTGATCAAAATTCAGACCTTTGGCAATTGACTCTTATTTATGAGTCATGTGAATATTTTTTGTGACCTTTTGACAAAAAAGTCAATGGGAAAGGCAGATTCCCTTAACAACCAGGTTACTAACTTAACCACTGCAGTTAACAAGTGTGGCAAGAAAGGTTGTAAAATGGGACAGAATTCACTTAACGGATATCTCGCCTATGACAGAAATTTTGGGCCCCATTGTGGTCGTAAGTTGAGGACTACCTATAGAAAAGAAGGAGAAAAAAAGACCGAGCAATGCTCTTCCCTCAAAAGTTTGGCTGAAATGTCTTGAGACAAGAGAAAACACTAGTTCGAGATGGGTAATCAATGCTTCAATATCACACTAACATGTAGGATGGCTGGCTTATTTTTGGTTTAAAGTGGTAAATAAATACCATATTTTTCAGAGTATAAGATGCACCTTTTTCCCTTAAGACTGAAAACAGTGGCGCCAAATTTCCATGGAAGTCGCCTATACCCACGATGGGTGAAGAGGCGTCAAACAAAACAAACAAACAAACCTTTTTCCCTTAAAAATTCTGGGTGCGTCTTATACACTGAATACAGCATTGCTGTATTTTGATGCCCGAAACCCCGCCCCTTCACCAAAATGGCCGTGCATAGCCTTTAGGAGGCTTATAGAATGCTCCTGGGGGCTGGGGAGGGCAAAAAAAGGAGTGAAAAACAGGCCGATTTTTGCTCAATTTTGTCCCCACCCCCCGCCCAGCCCCCAGGAGTACTCTATAAGCCTCCTTAAGGCTATGCGTGCAATCTTTTTGACAAAAACGGGCCTGTTTTCACGACTACCCCCCCCAGGAGCACTGTGCAAGCCCCCTAAAGGCTATTCATGCCTTTGGGGGGGGGGAGTGCCCATTTTCGTGACAAATGGGCCGTTTTTGGGAGGTTTGCAGAGTGCAAAAACTTATTTTTAAAATTTGCCTCTTCAAAACCTTGGTGCATCTTATACTCTGAAAAATACGGTAAGTCATAATTTTGGAAATCCTGTTTTGCGGTATTTGGACATCGCGTTAAGACATGCAGTGATTCAATTAGAAACTATATCGCAAAAGGTTCCTACGTACAATTATTCTTTGTAGGATATTGCTCTTCTGCACCATATAACACTATCATTATATAATGATAATCATATAATTATACAGTATATTATAATATCCTTGTTATAGCACCCTAAATAAAAAGGGCAGCCGTAATGAAAGAAAATCACAGTGTTGGTTAGAAATCTTCCATCTTATTGAAATCAATATTATTTTGATGTCATGAACTCTGGCTATTCTTTTGACAATGTCTTTCCAACCTTCATAATTATACTTAGAATTTTAGTACCCAGCAAGTTTTATTATGTACCAAAATCTCCTGAACTGAACATATAATTTCTTTAGATATTTCCAACATCCAATAATCTTTTCCACATAGCCTAATCTTTGGCCTTTAGCCTGCACCATAGTCACAACCCCAAATAATTTCTGCCAAAATATGTTATCATTTTTTATTTTATATTTAAATTTGTAAATAAATAAATATTCATCAGTCTGATTTCTAGAAGCATCACATTCCATTTTGCATATAATACTCAATGCAGAGCACTAACTCCCAGATTTATAGAGGTCTTGACTCGGTACTTTAAAATGCTTTAAATCAAGTGTAAAATTAGCTTTCCTCCCCTACATATTGTTCACACCAAGCAATAGCACTTCTACTTATATACTGCTTCATAGTGCTTTTTACAGCCCTTTCTAAGCAGTTTACAGAGTCAGCCTATTGCCCCTAACAATCTGGGTCCTCATTTTACCCACGTTGGAAGGATGGAAAGCTGAGTCAACCTTGAGCCAGTGAGATTTGAACTGCCGAACTGCAGCTAGCAGTCAGCTGAAGTAGCCTGCAGTACTGCACTCTAACCACTGCGCCACCTCGTATCCAAGGCAAACATTTAGCTCTCAAGTAGAAAATTAAAAGCTCCAAAAAGCTCATCATTTCAGAATTTTATTAGCTTTAGATAAACACAGATCTAAACAATAAAGGTAGTTGTTTCTACATCCTACAACAATTGTCGATCCCCAGGCTACAGGAGAAGAGAAAACCTCTCCTGGAAGTTCTCCTCTACCTTCTGCCACACCAGTTTCAGCATTCAGGATCCATATTTTGCCATCGGTGGAGGTCGCCACCAGAAATGTTTTACTGTCCAACTTAGGACTGCGGGAAACAAATGGAGTTGCATAAACCCTGGATGTAGTTTCAAACTTCCATAATACATTTCCTTCCCTGTTGCAGCAATAAATAAAGCAGTCATGGGACCCAAAGAATATATCTCTGGAAAAAGGTGAAACACAGGGTGATGAAAAGATTGGTCCACTGCTGGAAAACGCCCAAACCTGTAGGACAGTAATAAAATATTAAACTGGTTATTGAAAATTCAGTTAGTGTGATAGAATCATTGTATACATTGTTATGAGTTTATGATGCATATACAAACATTCACCTTTATAGCCATGTTTACAAAATATCTAAGAAAAGGACTAATTATTCCAATCAATTAAAATATATATCGTAGTCAGGCAAATGCATTGCACTTTTGTACATTTTTTTGCTTATTGAGAGGACCTGCTGAACATACAGTTTAGCAAATTGTTTTAGTTAAGAGTCAGACATAATCCTATTGGGCATGCCAAATAGACTAGAACATTTTAAAAGGATATTTATTAATATCGCTTAAAGACGCTTGCTCCTGGGGCGGAAAACTATGGGAAATCTAGACAGCATACTAAAAAGCAGAGACATCACCCTGCCAACAAAAGTGTGTACAGTCAAGGGTGTGGTTTTCCTAATTGTAATGAATGGCTGTGAAAGTTGGATCATAAGAAAGTCTGAGCACCAAAGAATTGAAGCCTTTGGACTATGGTGCTGGAGAAGACTCCTGTGAGTCCCTTGGATTGCAAGGCGATCAAACCGGTCAGTCCTAGAGGAGATCAACCTTTTAGAAGGCCAGATCCTGAAGATGAAACTCAAATACTTTGGACACTAATTAGAAGGAAGGACTCACTGGAGAAGAGCCTAATGCTAGGAAAGATTGACGGCAAAAGAAGAGGATGACAGAGAATGAGGTGGCTGGCTGGAGTCACCAAAGCAGTAGGCATGAGCTTAAATGGGGCTCCAGAGAATGGTACAGGAAGGCCTGGAGGAACGTTGTCCATGGGGTTGCGATGGGTTGGACACGACTTCACAGCTAACAACAACAATATATTAATGAGCCACAAGTAATTTAGTAGAAGGAGAATTTTACCATTGTTCCCTGGAGAAAATACCAAGGTTATACCAGAAATGAAGATGGCTTTGTGATGATTTTTGACAATCATTTCCCTAGGATAGTCTTGGTCAATGCATCATCTCCTATATTTCCTTCTGGCTCATCTGATTCTCACGGCACAGCTGTTTTCCGTGCCTCCACTGTTCTAGTTATCAAGGCTGCCTTGTAAGGTAAGTGGCTGAGCTTCAAATTGCTATATTGTGAATGTTGCGCGCAAATGCATTAGGCACCTGCGATCACTGAACCAGTTGTTAAACTGGTTGCAGCCCACCCCTGGTGACATTCTACACTCAATCGCTGTGGTGTCACTATTTATTGTACCAGTAGGCATTCTCTATCAGTAGAGCCCAAGATGCGGATGGGAGAGTTGCATACGAAGTTATTAAGAGGCAAAATGTTTAAACCCACAGGAAAATGACACGCAAGAATGCATTCTTTGCAATTATTTACATGGTTGGAAAAAAAAAACAGACGCGAACGATAACAAACGATTGGCAGGGAGAACAAACGAGCAAGAAAGAAGAATTTTGAAAGAGCAATTCGAAAACGCCTTTAAGGCAAATCAACAGAGCAGAAGACACTGTGAGAAGAAATGTAGAGGAGAGGAAGAAAGGAATGGAGATGGAAGGAGCTAAATGAAGTATAATCACGAGAGACCAAGAATGATACAAGCATTAATCAGTTGGTTCTTTGCATCAGATTGCTCAACAGGAAAGTGTGACAGCAGCAACAATGACTAGGTGACAATTCCTCACAATCTCAGAACCCACCCAGTCACAACATTCAGTATTGTTTGACGAAGAAGCTATCAACATTGGATCCAATTTTCCCTTCTCGCACCAAGAGTTTCTATATCAGATGTCAAAGGATTAGAAAAATAAGCCAGGATAGCACCATTTTGCTTGCATTGATAATGTCTTGTGCTTTTCGGTATTCTGGAGCAGCAAATCAAAAGCAGGATTCTCACTGTATTCTTTTCTCAAGTGAGTTTCATACCCATCCTGAATTGCCCCCCTCTATGACTGGCACAAGTTCCATGTTGTATGAGAGCCCAGTTCTGGTTACTTAGCCTATGATTCTTATATATTGTGATGTGTTGTGGCCCGGCAGGAGCCGTTGAAGCTGCCGCCAGACTCCAACAGCGAGGGGTCTTATGAGTCAGCCCTGGAGGAGGTGGAGGACCCTGGACCCTGGGTTCGACTCCGAGCAGGGCGAGGAGAGACTGGTTGGCCACCAGGTGGCGCCGGAGCCTTGGATCAGTGGGGAGGAGACAAGAGGGAGTGATCCAGAAAACACCTGTGAGTTGTTCCGGGATGCACGCCGCCGAAGGGCTACTTGGCGGCAAGAACTGCATAATTATAGATGATTACGCTCAGCTGATGCTCATTGAGATCCTCTCCTGATTATAAAAGAGACTGCTTGTGCCACGCCCTTTTGCAGAAGTCAACGTTAAGGACTAACAAGGAACAAACTTGGCAGGCTGGATTGCTGCCAGAGTTTGTTTGCATTGCTGCCAAGCTTTGTGGGACTTGCTGCCAGAGTGCTTATTTCTTTGTTTATGTGGCTTGCAGCCAACAAGAGTCTTGACTGATTAAAAGAAACCTTCTCATTTATGTTGGTTTTCGGCTTTTGTTCCTGGACGGAGGAGGGGGGTCAGAACAGTGATGTATGCTGCATTTGACCAGTTTGACCAGTTTGGAAGAATACTGTGGCTTCCTGGGCTATTTTGGGTCTCTTCACAGGCATTTAATAAACTACTGTGAGAAGCAAAATGGCAGATATTTTTTTAAAAAAGCTTCTGTGGTCAACACAAAAACCAAATCTAAAGTTAATAGTAAAAACAACCCAGGCTGATCTAGTTATTTTAGAGGTTTCAACTATTAAATAGTACAATAATGTTAACCTGATCTCCAAAGTGACTAAAGCAGTATAGATTTCCATCCACGCAGCCAACGTATACATAATCTTTGTCGCAATGTGGTGAGGAGAAGATAGGTTTCCCACAAATGGTTCTCCAAACAGTTTTCCCCATAACCTGCAAAAGCAAATAATCGACACCAGTTGCCTTAAGATGCTCCAAATGTTAAACTAATGAGGAATTAAGGCATTCAAACAAAGACTGGAAACAAAGCAATTAACTAAAAAGCAACATGTTCCTACAAGTTCAGATTCTCAGAAACGCCTATATGTCAATCTTACAAGGTAGATCGTAATAGAAACCGATGCCATATAGGACAGGATTACTTATATTGTAAGAGCTACAGTTACAGAACCTTGCAAGTCTGAATGTGCTTCCCCCTTCCTTACGTCATCTTCATATGAGCTAGGGAAGGGGCTGTTTTCTCTAATTACTTTGCTACTCTGGGCTCAAGCCCTGTTTATCTAACCATTGCCTTGGTAACAGCTCTTTTTCCTATCCTTCAAGGTCATTCTCTATGCCTTCTTCCGTAGGAAGAGACAGTTTGTTATAGTTACCTAATTTAATCAGATAACAAAGGAGCAGCTCCCGTTTCTGCTTTCCTATATTTCAAATATTTTAAAGAAAAGACATCTATTGTTGAAGTAAGGCAACATGAGATCATATTAAATAATGAAGAGGGCTTATTCCCTCCTGCAGTAATACCTATGCAGAATCGTTCACTAATTTTTACTTGTGCACACATCTCTGTAAATACGATACCATTTTGCATAGCAATAGTTAGCAATAGCAAGTTAGACTTATATACCGCTTCATAGGGCTTTCAGCCCTCTCTAAGCGGTTTACAGAGTTAGCATATTGCCCCCAACAACAATCCGGGTCCTCATTTTACCCACCTCGGAAGGATGGAAGGCTGAGTCAACCATAGATGGTTACAATTCCAAAAGAATTAAATTACAAGGATCTGATAAATAAAACAATTAGCTTCTGATCCCTTAACATGTGCCCTTTCTATAATTACTTTGAAGTAATATACGCTAATGTAGCTTGAAATCCTTGCATCGGAAAAGAACGAGGTGTATGTTCAGTAACTGTAATGTTATTATCAAAAGCCATCTTCTCTGCAGCCCCTTTATTCAGAGTTTTCAAAGCCTGTGGTGAATCTAAAACTTCATGCATGCAGAACTAGGAAGTTACGTACAGGATTAACAGCAAGTAGTTGTCCTCCCAGAGTACCAACGTACAGGTGATGTGGAAACAGGTGTAGATGAGGAGAAGAAAATATACCTCCAGATTGACTGTGTAACCTCCAAACACATTCCTTCTTCTGTCAGAGTAACAAAATATACATTTCACAATGTGACACATCTTAATTTAAGGTTAACATAGAGGGCCTCATTGTAGAGCAGGGGTGGGGAAACAATGGCCCTTTTATGGCTTATGGATTTTAACTCCCAGAATTCCTGAGCCGGGCAAAATACAGAAGAAGGATGTACCTTAAATATTGTGTTAAAAAATAATGCTGTAGCATATATCATGCAAGCATAATAAAAGTAGCATGGCAAGCACCAAGCTCTCGCTTGCTGAAGGCCAGGGCGGAAATAATGAATTAAGAACCACAGGCTGCAAACCTGTATGATCTCTTGTGGGTTTTATTTTTCTGAGCAGAAGCGAAAAAATAATAATGGTGTGGTTAAATAATTAAAACGGCTAGAGTGGTCAGTACTGTATTTTGGGACATTTAAAATAAGAAGTGGAACCGAAATATTTTTAAGCTATCAATAAAAACCAAAGCAAGGCCAGTAGCTACAGTTCCTGTTGACAATATACTCTGGAACTGGAATTCGATTTTAAACATCAACATCTAAGGCTGCAGTTCTTAGTGCCCTGACGGGGCATTCATTCCACTGAAATCCATACGGCTTGATTTGATAGGAAATGAATACTAGGTTGTAAAACATTCCCATTAATAACAACAGTCCTAGTTTTTATTATTATTATTATTATACAATTGTATCACAGCGGCCAGTTGTTTCGCCGGATTTGGCGTTGGTTACTAGTCGGGCCCCACCCAGGGGCCTAGGACGTCGTAACGTATTTTTGTAATATGCGTGCAGATCCAAGCAGTGCGGCTTTTTGCATTTGACCGATGGTGATTTTGTCAATTTTTAACTGTTTTAAATGTAATTCCAGTGCTTTTGGAATAGCACCCAGTGTGCCAATTACCACTGGAATTACCACTGCTGGTTTGTGCCATAGTCGTTGAATTTCGATTTTTAAATCCTGGTATTTTGCGATTTCTTAAAAATCGAAATTCAACAACTATTATTATTATTATTATACAATTGTATCACAGCGGCCAGTTGTTTCGCCGGATTTGGTATTGGTTACTAGTTGGGCCCCACCCAGGGGCCTGGGACGTTGTAACGTATTTTCGTAATATGCGTGCAGATCCAAGCAGTGCGGCTTTTTGCATTTGACTGATGGTGATTTTGTCAATTTTTAACTGTTTCAAATGTAATTCCAGTGCTTTTGGAATAGCACCCAGTGTGCCAATTACCACTGGAATTACCACTGCTGGTTTGTGCCATAGTCGTTGAATTTCGATTTTTAAGTCCTGGTATCTTGCGATTTTTTCATGTTCCTTCTCGGCGACCCTGCTATCACCTGGTATTGCAATGTCTATGATTGTGACCTTATTTTTCTCAACCAGTGTGATGTCTGGTGTATTATGCGCCAGTATTTTGTCGGTTTGTATACGGAAATCCCACAAGATCTTGACCATCTGATTTTCGGTGACTTTTTCAGGCTGATGTTCCCACCAGTTTCTTGCTGTTTTAATATTATAATTTTTGCACAAATTCCAATGGATCATTTGTGCTACTGAATTGTGCCGCAATTTATAATCAGTCTGCGCGATTTTTTTACAGCAGCTGAGTATGTGATCAACAGTTTCATCAGCTTCTTTGCAAAGTCTGCATTTGGTATCATCAGAGGTTTTTTCGATTTTAGCCTTAATGGCATTTGTGCGGATAGCTCGTTCTTGCGCAGCTAGGATTAGTGACTCTGTTTCTTTCTTTAATGTACCTGTTGTTAACCATAACCAAGTTTGTTCACTGTCCACTTTATCTTTTATTTTTTCAGAAATTGGCCATGCAGTGCTTTGTTCTGCCAACTCTCCATTCTTGATTTTATCAGATCTTTTTTGTATTCTTGTTTCGTCTGTTGGGCCTTCAGTAGATTTTTGTTCTTTACTTCGATTAATAGATGTTCTTGACTTTCTTTTAAATAATCAGCCAGTGCATGTTTTTCTTCTTCAACTGTTTGCTTCACTTGTAATAATCCTCTGCTACCTGATTTTCGGGGCAGGTACAGTCTATCAGTATCACCACGTGGATGTAAACTGTAGTGCATTATCATTAGTTTCCTGGTTTTTCGGTCCAAAATGTCCAAATCAGCTTGTGTCCAGTTGTGTCCAACTGTACCAGCTGTGTATCTTATAATTGGTATTGCCCAGGTATTTATGGCCTTGATTGTATTTCCACCATTCAATTTAGATTTCAAAATTTTCCTAACTCTGTTGGTGTAGTTTTTATTATTGTTGTTGTTGTTGTTGTTGTTGTTGTTATTATTATTATTATTATTATTATTATTATTATTATTATTACTTTGAGTCAGTCTTTGTTCCTGATGATTACCTGGACAGGTGTACACACAGTTTTCTCAGTAACATTTTCAAAGATCTTTTTCTTAGGACTGAGACAGAGGGATGACAGACCTGAAATAAACTGAAATGGATTCAGGCCTAAGAAAGGCCTAGAACTTATAGTCTCTTAATTTCTAGCTCAGTGCTCTTAAGAGCAATAGCACTTGAGATTTATATACCACGTCACAGTGCTTTTACAGCCCTCTCTAAGCGGGTTTACAGAGTCAGCAATTTGGGTTCTCAACAATTTGGGTTTTCATTTTACCCACCTCGGAAGGATGAATCAACCTTGAGCCTGGTGGGATTTGAACTGTCAAACTGCTGGCAGCCTGTGATCAACAGAAGTAGCCTACAGTACTGTGGTTCCCAACCATTTTGGCTTTGTGGACCAGTAGTGGCAGAGGGGGGGGAAGGGGGGATACTTCCACAAGCACACACATGCAGCTCCATTTGCAAATGGTGGACGCACACCAGAGGTGGGTTCCTACCAGTTCGCACCTAATCGGTAGAACCGGTTCGTCAAATCTACCGAACCGGTTAGAAGAGGTTCCACCAGTGGACCCAGAAAGCAGGCCACACCTACAGAAGAGGTTCCAAAATTTTTTGAAACCCACCACTGGTCCTTGGATATGATTATTCTACACTATCATGCTCATATTTATAAAACTCAGTGCCTCTGTGAAAGGTAAGGATGACTACTGCGTTTGTGGTGCAATCAGAACATTGCGAGTGTTGAAGTTGTTTTAACGCAAACCAAAGATGCCTTTTAAAAAACAAGTTTACATCATATTCTTATGCATGCCAGTGCTGTGTGTGAGGTAATTTAAGGTGGTTCTGACAAGTGTCGCCGGCATCTTCATATCCGGTCACATGGGCGGCAAGCCACTCCCACAAAGGAGGCCACACCTACAGAGTAGGTTCGAACAATTTTTGAAACCCACCACTGGTGCACACACTGCTTGTGTGGCCTAGTTCCCAAAGGGCTGTGGTCTGGTACTGGGCCTTGGCCCGGGGTGTGTGTGGACCCCTGCCTTAACCAAACTGGATGAAGCTATCTCTCGACATTCGCACTGACTTACATAGATATCCAAAGCATAGATATGCTGGTCATGAGATCCAATAAAGACTAATCCCGTGGAAGGATCCAGAGCTGGAGAACTTTTCACAGCATCTTCCGTGGGAAATGCCCAGTGGACATCCCCATTGCTGTTCTGGAGGACATACACCAGTCCGTTATAACAACCTGCATAAAATCACAGCCACAGAAAACAGGTGCATTTGGGAAAAAAACATTCTAACCGGAGATGTGAACATGTTTTCAAGTTCAAAACAGACAGTTCTGATCACAACAAATGCCTGTAGGCCTTGTAGGGAAAACAGGCATATACCAAAGGACCAGAGTTTGGATTGCAACCAGCGGTCGGTTTCATATTTTGTTACCACTGGTTTGCCCTGTGCGTGCCCGCTAGTTTCACGCGCATGTGCCCCTTCCACACCGGCGCCCAGCCTTCTGCGCATGTGCCCGGCCTCAAAAACGTGCCTAAATAGGGAGGCCTAGAGTCGGGAGGGGGCAGCCCCCCCCCCACGATTTCCGCTACCAGTTGTGGCGAATCAGTCCGAACTGGTCTGAATACCACCTCTGATTGCAACATTATGCAATCCACCATCTTGCCAATGCTGGTCTTTCTCTGGAGCCCCCCCTGGTACTGATGCTTTTCTGACTCTGCAGGAGATGATCTAATCTTAAAATATTTTTCCCAGACCTGCATATACTTATTTCATTTGCAGCAGTCAAAATGAATCGCTGTAGCCACCGATCCAGTTTTCAAACCTTCAAACAATTAAGGTGAATTCATAAAATCATTACTGTTGAATCTACAATACTGTTCATTCACAAATGAATATATGTGTTCCAGGATAACATTGCAGGATCCAATTTGGGTCAGTCACTGGGACCAGAGTTTTAATCTTCCAAGCTTTTGGACGCGTGCTGGAGCCCATCCTCCTAAGGGCTTGGAAACAACAGCCAACAACTAATAGCCAGCCATCAACACCCCAATCAACAGCTAAAAAGCTACACACAATATATAAATACCACACACAGAATAGCCCAAAGCACATATTTAGCAATAGCAGTTA
This sequence comes from Thamnophis sirtalis, assembly GCF_051295495.1. NCBI lineage: Eukaryota > Metazoa > Chordata > Lepidosauria > Squamata > Natricidae > Thamnophis > Thamnophis sirtalis. The sequence goes on along the minus strand of NW_028261390.1, from coordinate 62,168,002 downwards.
GACTTATATACCGCTTCATAGGGCTTTCAGCCCTCTCTAAGCGGTTTACAGAGTCAGCATATCGCCCCCACAGTCTGGGTCCTCATTTCACCCACCTCGGAAGGATGGAAGGCTGAGTCAACCTTGAGCCGGTGAGATTAGAACCGCTGAACTGCAGATAACAGTCAGCTGAAGTGGCCTGCAGTACTGCACCCTAACCACTGCGCCACCTCGGCTCATATTTCCTGAGGATGGGCTCCAGAACATGACCGGAAGCTCTGAAGACTAAATCTCTAGTCCTGGTGACCAACCCATATTCGATCCTGCAACACTGTTCATTGCATTTTATGTTACAAATATATATTATTGTTTGATGGTATTTCCCACTGATAACTATCAAGGTTTCTGAACAGAGGTGGGCTTCAAAATTTTTAGCAGCGGGTTCTCTGCCCGGTTCCTGAGTGGGTGTGGCCATGGTGGGCATGGCCTAGTTAGCTTCCTGCAACCCAGCGGGGAGGCCCATTTTTTGCTCTCCCTGAGACTTCCTCGGGCCCATTTCTGGCCTTCCGGCGCCTCTGGGAGTCCCCCTTTTTGCCCTTCCTGAGCCTCCATGCAGCCCATACACTTACCTGGCATCCAAAATGGGCAGTATGGAGACCTGGGAGGGGAGGGTGGGCGGGGCCAGGCAGAAGTGGGATTTGGGAGTTCCGCCACACCGCGCAGAATCTTTGCTAGAGTATCACCTCAATCCAGGCGAACCCGGAGCAGCTCATCCCTGATTCTGAATACTTACCAACAACAATGAAGTTTCCACACTTAGAGACACACGCGGAGGACTCGATGCGGTCTGCGAGCCTTCTTGTCCACTTCACTTTGCCTGAATATAAGCCAATCGCTTGAATCGTATGAGAATGAGATCCGATATAAACAAGAGCAGATGATTTGTCAGGAACCAGGATTACAACTAGCGGAGAGGCATCCACGCACTTGCCGAGGTCCGAGGTCCATCTTACACGCAGCGTCAGCTTTTGGGTAATTTCGCCAAGATTTGCTTCACCCAAATTTCCTTCCGCAGAATAATCTTCTGCTATATTTACATTTGTGTCGCTATTTGGAAACCCATCACTCTTTTCTGCTTGTTCCGCTTCAATCTGGCTCTTCAAAGGCCCATCGAGAGACACCAGGTGGTTTCCTCGACTTATGGCGATAAAACCTATGGTGGCCACGTCAGTTTTCAGCGGATTTTCCGGGGAGAGCTCCACACACTTATTGTTCGGTTCTTCACCGAGAGGGTCACTCAGTTTCCTTTTTACAACACTGTGGCTGCTTATAGCTAGGTTGTCCCTTGGAAAAGCTGATTTGAGGACATGTTTGTAGATCTCGCGAATGGAATGATTGAGAATAATTTCTACTAAGCCAGGAACAGGCCTTCCTACCATACGTTCAATTTCATCATGAAGCTGTAGCAATTTTAAAGAATCCCCACCACTAGGCAGGAACTGTGACTCTTCCAAAATACAACTGGAGCCATCTGGAAGATTAAGAATAGACTGGGGGAGGGAGAGAGAGAAAGGAAGAAGAAAAGCGTTATTGTGTATAGATTAGCTTCCATCAGAATTACACACCTAGTCGCAAAGCAAGTGAGTAATTTGCAAAGCAGTAAGAACCAAACCCTGATTTCAGCAACAAGTAAATTAGTTACAAATGTTGTCCCTGTGTACCCAGAAGCATCAAGGAAAGTGATATCTTATTGATCATGGCCATACATTTGTCATCAAAATAATCAAAGCCTTGATGAAAATGTCCGGACCAAACATAATATCTAATGTTGGATTTTCCCCCTTACCAGAGGGAGCCCCCTTGTGGAGTATTTTGAAGCCGTTACCATGGCAACTCCACTGTGCTGTACAGTAGAAGCCATTTTAGAGCAGTACGGTAGAAACCATTTGAAGGCACAACAGGCTGTATCTCAAGGTTACCAGAGGGAGCCCCCTAAATCCACCTGCATGTGGATTCTAATAAAATTAGAATAACATTCATAAAAATTAGAAGCTCACTGTTGAATTTAATTTAATTCTGTCCTGGTGCTTGCTGATTAGATAAGGCAGTGGTTCCCAAACTTGGCAACTTTAAGACTTGTGGACTTCAACTTCCAGAATTCTGGGAGTTGAAGTCCACAAGTCTTAAAGTTGCCAAGTTTGGGAACCACTGAGATAAGGCATACAATTAATCTTCAATATGTCTTCTCACTTATAATAAATCAGAAACAGGTGGCAGCAAATAAAGCAGATATTTTGAATATCTGCTATTCAACCTATGCAGAAATGCTGGATCTGTTTGATTATTTTGGTCATGCTTTTATTTAAAAAATAAGTCGTGCTTCAACTTATCCCAGAGAGGCAAGCATTCATGGTTCATTGGACACAGCACTATTCATTAAAACTGCCTACCATTATCCGAGTCCTGAGTTTTTCGAGAAATATTAATGATTCCTCTAACGCCATTGCAAAGAATCCAAGTCAATGATCCAATGTGAAGACCCAAGAGTATTCATTCCCGTTCCTCTCCCTCTTGTTCAAATGACTGAGTTATGGATGCTTAAGAGAATTCTTACGATATGGGAATAATGAAGTTTAATGGACTACCTGCCAGAGACTCTGCAAGCCTTCCCAGAGTTCTTGTTCGCTTAGCTTGCTGTCACTTTTTTGAGAATTCAGGTGGCTGCTGTAAATCTGGTTCAGCTGGGACACATCAATTTTGCCTTTGTCCAAAGCAAAAAAATAAAACAAGTGTTTATTATAATAAAACAAAGCATTCCTATGTCTTTATTGTAACTTAACATTCCACTGCAGGCGTCTATCCAATCTACATGTATGTTTGAGTCACAGGTGGGTTCCTACCAGTTCGCACCTATTCGGTAGAACCGGTTCGTCAAATCTACCGAACCGGTTAGAAGAGGTTCCACCAGTGGACCCGGAAAGCAGGCCACACCTACAGAAGAGGTTCCAAAAAATTTTGAAACCCACCACTGGTCCTTGGATAGGATTATTCTACACTATCATGCTCCTATTTATAAAACTCAGTGCCTCTGTGAAAGGTAAGGATGACTACTGCGTTTGCGGTGCAATCATAACATTGTGTGTGTTGAAGTTGTTTTAACGCAAACCAAAGATGCCTTTTAAAAAACAAGTTTACATCATATTCTTATGCATGCCAGTGCTGTGTGTGAGGTAATTTAAGGTGGTTCTGACAAGTGTCATCGGATTGGATTGGATTTATTCGACTTGTATGCCGCCCTATTCCCGAAGGGACTCAGGGCAGCTGAACAAAAGCCAAGGGGAGGGGAACAAATACAAAAAAGACAAAAAACAAGACAACAATACAACAATTTAAAATCACAACAAGCACAACCAATTCGAGTAGGGGTGGGAACTCAACAGCCCCATCTTCATATCCGGTCACATGGGCGGCAAGCCACTCCCACAAAGGAGGCCACTCCCACAGAGTACGTTCGAACAATTTTTGAAAACCACCACTGGTTGGAGTCCACAAATGACTTTAGTGAAAGTAAAACTACAAACAGGTTACACACACACACACACACACAAAAAAAAATCATCATCTTTTAACGACCCCATAATCCCTTGTGGAGTCTGGACAACTGAAGGGAGCTTAATGTTTATTGGCTGGATGCCCTTCTTGTCACCAATGCGGAGTCCCCCCCCCCCCCCCCAGTAGATATATTCTTAGAGACAGAAATATCTGTCTCTACCGAGGATTGAACTCACAGCCTCCTGATTGTGAGGTGAGAGCTCTACCTCTAGGCCACTGCACCATTCTCATGCGTACTATATATCGGTCTATACTATTCCAAATCACACATTCAGACACTTAGACATAGTGTAGATATAGATATATCTGAATAAGAGAAATAAGAACATCATCATAGCATGCACAGTGTCTGAATGCTGAGATTCTGGTTAGAACACAAATCAGCGGTACACAGATTAGCCATCAATTTAGGTTAGTCGGACTTCTTACATACTATTAAAATAATGCTTAGGATCATCCAACACAGATTGGAGCCCTAAATGGGACAGAAATGCCAGATGTTCCAAGATGGCTTTAGAATAAGTCACAGAACAAGCAACACGATTGCTAATGTATCCTGGAAAATTGAGAAAACCAAAGGATAACAAAAAGAAGACAGTATGTTGTTTATTCATCTTGGACTGTGCCAGCCATGTGAAGTTATGGAGCGTGCCTAGAAATATGGGAATCTCAGAACATCTCATGGAATATGAGATGCAACAACTATAACGTTGTGGCCTGCCAGCAGCCAGCGGAGCAGGCAGAAGAGTCGGACAGTGAGGAGGTTGGGGAGGAACATGGGCCAGTCCTGGAGTCTGGGGAAGGCTCTGATGATGGCTTTGTGTCAGAGGCATAGAGGGGGCCAGAGCTGTATGCCAGCTGTCGGCTGCCTTCAGAGTCAGACATCAGTGAGGCAGATGAAGAGCTGGAGCCTGTTCCCAGTGTGCGCATGCACAGAGTTGCCAGACGAAGGGAACAAGTAAAAAACAGGGGCTGACTTGGGAGTAGGGTCAGATGATGAATGGCCTCTCCCAGAGGAGATAAAAGAGGAGCAAAAGGGGAGTGGAGTTTGCAGGAGACAATTAGTTTGCTTAATTGTTTCGTGACTCTCCGAGATTCCTTGCCAAGTTTTGTAGATATCGACCTGGCAGCTCTCCAAGCCAGATAAGATCTGTGACCGTAAATCCTCCTTTGAAAGACTTTGCTGGCTGTGAAGTTTTGCTGGGACAAGGAGTTCGCTTCATGCTCTTGGGAAGCCTCGGTCAAAACATACATACAATTCAGGAAGCCCCACTCTGGATCAAACATAGAGAAATAGACTGGCTCCAGGTCATCAAGGGAATGAGATAGGACTATGTACTTTCGTAGAATATGCAAATGGTGGATAGCTTCCGTCTTATGCCATCTATTTTCACAGCAAAGCAACCCGCAATCAAGAAATATGCCACGAACTAAAACTTGGTGCATTATTAACCAAGAAGCCCTTGGAAAATATATTCAGATGCTGAGATATATGTATAGGTCGACTTATCACCACAATTTAGCCCAAAATTTCTGTGGCTAAGTGAAACATTTGTTAAGTAAGTTTTGCTCCATTTTACAACCTTTCTTGACACAGTTGCTAAGTGAATTCTTGCAGCTGTTAAGGAAGTAACATGGTTGTTAAGTGAATCTGGCTTCCCGATTGAATTTGCTTGTGAGAAGGTCACAAAAGGGCATGACCCCAGGGCATGACAACCGTCATAAAGATGAACCAGTTGCCAAGCATCCGAATTTTGATCACGTGACCGAGGAGATGCTGTAACGCAGTGTTTCTCAACCTTGGCAACTTGAAGATGTCCGGACTTCAACTCCCAGAATTCCCCAGCCAGCAAATGCTGGCTGGGGAATTCTGGGAGTTGAAGTCCGGACATCTTCAAGTTGCCAAGGTTGAGAAACACTGCTGTAACAGTTGTAAGAGTGAAAAATGGTCATAAATCACTTTTTTCAGTGCCGTGTCACTTTGAATGGTCACTAAATGTAAGTTGAGGAGTATATCTACAAATATCAGAATAGTGCAAGGAATAATTTTCCGTGTGACACTCTATGGAAGTGAAATCTGGACAAGGAAGAGTAGAAAAAGTATTGATGCTTTTGAATTCTGGAGTTGGAGAAATCTCCTGAGAATACCATGGAGAGCCAAAAAATGTCCCAAAAGTGCTTTTTTCAAAAGGCAACTGGATTTTCTTGTTTTTTCTTTGAAGATATTTTGCTATTCATCCAAGCTTTTTCAGCTGTGATTGGATGGTGGGGAATAGCAATAGCAATAGCAGTTAGACTTATATACCGCTTCATAGGGCTTTCAGCCCTCTCTAAGCGGTTTACAGAGTCAGCATATCACCCCAAAGTCTGGGTCCTCATTTCACCCACTTCGGAAGGATGGAAGGCTGAGTCAACCTTGAGCTGGTGAGATTTGAACAGCCGAACTGCAGTCAGCTGAAGTAGCCTGCAGTGCTGCATTTAACCACTGCACCACCTCGGCTCTCTAGAATAGAAGGATTTACACTCCTTGCAGCCAGCCAGTCATTTGCATGCTTTTAGTGAGTCATTAAGGCCACCTGGAGGTTTATCTGTGTCCTGAGAGTCACCTGAGTGATGAGAACTGACACAGATAAATCTCCAAGCTGCCTCGCCAACTCACTAAAAAGAATGCAAATGACCAACTGTTTGCAAGGAGTAGAAATCCTTCCCTTCCGCATCTTCCAGCCAGAGCAGAAGAAGCTTCTTGGGTGAGAAGCAAAACATCTTCAAAGAAAAATCAGAAAGTCCAGTTGCCTCTGGAAACAGCACCTTTGGGACAACCATGACCTGGATGACTGAGAATCCCCACAGATAGCCAAGAAAATAAACACGAGACTCCTAGAACAGCTCAATCCACCGTGACCCATCAAAACCGCGGTCCACAAAAGCGCGCTTGACGAAAGCGCGCATTTGACATCATCACAGCGCGACGAAAAAAATTAAAAATTGAAATAAAAAAAATTAAAGCAAGCCGATTCACATAAAGGTAAGGGTTAGGTTTAGGGTTAAGGTTAGGTTAAGGGTTAGGGTTAGGTTTAGAGCGTTAGGGTTAGGTTTAGCGTTAGGTTAAGGGTTAGCGTTAGGTTTAGCGTTAGGTTAAGGGTTAGGTTTAGGGTTAGGTTAAGGGTTAGGTTTAGGGTTAGGGTTAGGTTTGGGGGGGGTTAGGGTAAGGTTTTCGCTTTATTTTTACATTTATCGATCACAGCGCGATGTTTTCGTCGCGTTGTGATGACGTCACATACACGCTTTCGTCGAGCGCGATTTTGTCGTCCGCGGTTTTGTGGTGGAACCCAATCCACAGTTCTCACTTGAGTGAAAAAATAACCAGAACAAAGGATCAGACTTTAGACATATTCTCAACTCCCTCGAGGAGTCTATAATGCTGGGGAAGGTGGAAAGAAAAAGAGGATGGCCAGAAGATAAGTGAATGGACAGAGTATCAAAGTATCACAGTGGTTGCGAGTACACTTTAAGATATGCAGGACGATGCACAAACAGGTCATCCTGGAGAAAATTTCTGCATGTGATCCGCATAAGAACTGACATTGACTTGATGGCACATAATCAGACTGACTTGGCTTCTCCCAGGTTTCCCCATGCCCTAAAAAGCAAGCTATTTTCGTAACAAGATGTTCCAATAAAATGCTATTTACATCTGGAAGCCGAGGAAAAACACCCAATCGGTCTCTGAATTAATGAGCGAGAATGGCAGATGGTTCCCTTGTGCGATGTTGGATCTGGTGGAACTGGTGTTCTATCAGTACGCTTGTTCTCGCCTGGTTTTGTGTCATTCTGTCTTAATTAGGGCTTATAAAATTTAAGAAATAAATATAATCAAATAGACGTACAGTAGGCATAGATATGCATATTTACCGTGGGATGTGAATGGCAAAGTATCAATTGGCAAAACCTCATCTGGAATTGCATAGCTGGGGAGACATTCCTGGAGCTTTTTTGAAAGGTGCCCCTTTGAAACAGCTTTGGGGGCAACGAACAGAATTAATTTTTCTTCTTGGTACCATATCAAGGCACAGGTTCCCCCTGCGCAGAGGCTCTCTGCAACCTGCAAAATAAAATCACGGATGATTCGGGCAAAACTGCAGAAAGCCAGGACGATGATTTTTCTTCCCTTGTAATTCAAGTCACTTTTCAGTCCCCATGAAAGCACAGGCCAGGGGGTGTCAAACTCGATTTCATTGAGGGCCGCCTCTGAGTTGGGTTTGACCTTGGGGTGGGTGGGGTGGGTGCGGCCAGGGTGGGTGTGGTCAACGTGACGTCACTCGTGTCAGGGACGCCTCTGGGTGGCCTGAGTGCAAATGTCACCGTGGCTCTTAAAGATATTTTCTAAGGTGTATTCCTAGGTTTTTTTTTTCAATGTATGGGTTTCTAACCTTTTTATTTTCAAATTTTCTGGTATCCCTTAGGTTGTAATACAGATGGAAGCTGGAGAATATGATAGTATTCAAAACCTAGGGGTAGCTAACAGTCTATTTCATGGGTGGGTTTCATATAAGTATACCATCGGTTCGCCACATGCGTGCATGCCTACTTCATGAGCATGCGCACCTTCTGCACGTGTAACTTTCCGTGCATGTGCTTTGCTCACACGCGCAGCTTGCCCGCATGTGCACGGCTTATAAAATGTGGCTAAAAAGGATGGCATACAGCCGAGGTGGGTGGGCAGGCCCACTCGTAGGTCGCCACTACCGATTCGCCCGAACCGCTCCGAACCAGCCAAATACCGCCTCTGGTCTGTTTCCATCTAAGTGATATCGAAGTAATCTCAAAAACTGAGGTAATTTCCATCTTCCAGATTCTTCATGGCCCAAACTCACTTCTGTTTTTAAAGTTTTTAAAAAAACTTTTCATAAATAGTTACCTATTACCTCACCTGCTGTACATACTCGGTGTTGAGACGCTTGCCGTGACGCTTAATTTGATTGTCCTTCCGCCCCAAGAAAAACATTTCAGCCTTCTTCACTTTTACGAAATCTCCGGTGGCTCTCATGGTGTCCACAGGTAATGTGGTTTCGCCGTCAATGAAGCAGACGCGTCCGCTTCCTCCTACGCAGAGCAATTCTAAGCGGTAAGTCAGGCTTCCCCTTATCAAAGCATACAATGCAGGCTAAAAAGATCTTAAAAGGATGAGATTTATCAGCCTTGTGAGATAGTTCGGATACAAAGCATATCCAGATGAGCTGAATTCTACTTTATTGTAAGGTTACTTCATCAGAATCTTGCAAGAGTCTGAAAGTATATTTCTCCTCATTGTTTTCATAGTCCAAGATATTTGGGCAAGTCCTTTCTGAGATGTTTGCTACACCTCAAGTTCAGCTGCCTCTTATCTGACTGCTATCTACTGTATGGCTCTTCCTCCTGTCTACCAAAGTCATTCCCACATACCATTCACTCGATACAGGAAAATAACACACAGAGTCTTTCAAACTTGATCAACTAACTTGCCCATCTAATAGCTACCGTATTTTTCGGACTATAAGGCACACCTAGATTTAGAGGATGAAAACAAGAAAAAAAGTTTCGGGTCTCTGCACGTCCCATTTTCGCCCTCCCCCCCGCTCCCAGAAGCACTGTGAAGGCAAGCCTTCCATGCATCCCCGTTTGGGAAAAACGGGCCCGTTTTTGGCTTGCAGAGTGCTTCTGGAGGCCGGGAAGGGCAAAAACGGGATACAAGGAGGGTTCGGAAGGCCCAAAAAGGGGCCGTTTTTGGCAAAAACGGGGCCTGTGGAGGGTTCGGGAGGCAAAAAACGGGCCGCCATTCGGTCTATAAGACGCACAGGCATTTCCACCCACTTTTTTGGAGGGGGAAAAAGTGTTTCTTATAGTCCAAAAAATACGGTAAGTTTTATCACACTGAACTACTGCATGCAGCGTGAGAAAGAGTTCAGTCTCGCACGCTGCCACTGTCCTATCTGGTCAGGTGACCATGAAGAATGCGGAAGGCTCTACTTTTATTTTTGTTGAACGTAGCTTCTTGGGCTTAAACATTAACTGTGATTATTTTTCATAAGCCTATTTCGCTTCCCATGGTTTGATATTGGTTTATTTTGATGCGAGATAAGAGAAAATGCAGAAACATTAGAACCTTGCGCGTATTATAATTATTTAGCATGATAGCTGACAGCCACTTCTGACTGTGATGCAAAATAATTATAGCACCTTCCACCGCTAGGTTAAAACTTCCGTTCATAGTTACTCTTTGTGTTAGCTGAAATCGATGGGAATTGGGGATGCATTATTATTCCGAAAATCCAGATTCATAAGTGCACAGCATTACAGAAAGTGTAGTGCTCAAAATAAAGTGTTGTTTGAAACACACTACAGGTAGCTCAAAATTTCTGTTGCTAAGTGAGACATTTGTTAAATAAATTTTGCCCCATTTTACAACCTTCCTTGCCAAAGTTGTTAAGAGAATCTGGCTTCCCCATTGACTTTGCTTGTCAAAAGGTCAGATAAAGTGATCACATGACCTGGGACACTGCAATCATTCTAAATTGGAGTCAATTGCTAAACGTCTGAATTTCGATCATGTGACCACGGAGCTGCTGCAACCCTTGTAAGTGTGAAAAACAGTTGTAAGTCACTTTTTTCAGTGCCGTTGTAACCTCAAACAGTCACTAAACAGGACTACCTGAACTCCAATTAACCATAGACCTTGTGTTGTGGCCCAGCAGGAGCCGTTGGAGCTGCCACCAGACTCCGACAGCGAGGGGCCCTATGAGTCGGCTCTGGAGGATGTGGAGGACCCTGGACAGAGTTCCGACTCCGAGCAGGGCACAGAGAGGCTGGTTGGTCACCAGGAGGCGCCTGAGCCTTTGACCAGTAGGGAGGAGACAAGGGAGAGTGATCCAGATGCCAGTAGTGAGTTGTTCCTGGATGCCCGACACCGAGGAGCTAATAGGCGTCAGGAACAGTTGCGCAAGTACAGGAGGTAATTGCACTCAGCTGGTGGTCATTAGGCTCCTCTCCAGACTATAAAAAGACTGCTTGTGCACACACCCCTCTTGCAGAAGTCAACGCATTGACTAAAAGTTGGAGAACTTTTGTCACTAGCTTGGCAGGCTGGATTGCTGCCAAGGCTTGTCTGAGTTGCTGCCAAGGTCCTTATCTATTTGTTATGCTTGGCTTTCAGCCACCAAGGTTTTGGTTTCTTGCTAATAAAGTACATTCCAGTTAAGCTTGTCTCGGCGTTCGTTACTGAACGGAGGAGGGGGTCAGAATACCTTGCCTTATTGATGAGGTTGAGAACAAACATCTTGTCAAATTATTGAAACCTGATGCCAGTTTTTAAAACCTTTTGATTGCATTTTTATTTTATAATGTTCAGAAATCAAAATATTTAAATCCCAGTTTTTTTTTTTTAAAAAATGCTTATCTTGGGGAAATCTTTTAAGCTCATTCAAAGTCCGCAATCTAATAACTGGACTGTAGCCAATTATTCCGATTACTAACTATAGGTAAGAAAAACCTTGCTATTTTAATACTCTCGCCAATCTAATTCCCGCGCTACCTAATCAGGAATCTCTAGAAGTTTGAAGTAAAATGTTAGCGCCCTGAAAATAGCTTCCTTATTCACTGGAATCCAATGGCTACTAGAATCATCTCCAAGTAATGATTAATTTAATTAAAAATGACAAAAAAATAAAATTACCTATAAATACTTGGCCTTCACCTTCTTGGACAAGAAAGCCTTTAGCATCTTTGACTTCAACTGCTGTTCCAGATAATGGTGTTCCCAGTGGTACAGCAGCATCAAATCTGAAAAAAGGATGGGGTGAGCAGGCAGAAGGAAGAGAGATGTAAAACAAGGACTGACAATAAGTATAGAACTGATCAAAGTCAAATGCACCTAAAAAGGCTAGATAATATATTGATAGAAATAGATTCTGAAACAGAACTAGTTAAAACTGCATGATAAAGCGGGCACAAAATTTTGAAGAACCAATAATGATGGAAACATGGGAAAAGATATGGGTAAGAAACGTAAAATTTACGCAGGCCCAAAACCTGAGAGAGAACTTCTACAAGATGTTTTATAGATGGCATTTAGATCCCAAAAAATTAGCTTGTATGTACCCGAACTTGCAACCTAAATGCTGGAGATTATGTATTATTATATATGGTAGACTTGTAAAAAGGTCAAAGCATTTTGGATAAAAATATGGTGGATTATCCAAAATATTTTTAAAAAGAGGATAAAGTTTACTCCTCAGTTATTCTTGTTAGGTATAATTACAGACTGTACAGTTATAGAGACCAATTTGATTCTGAATTTAACAACAGCAGCAAGACTGTTGGCACAGTACTGGAAGAAGGAAGAATTGCCTACTATTCATGAATAACAATTCATGAACTACAATTTGTAGTTTGCTTAACATTCCACTGCAGGCGTCTATCCAATCTACATGTATGTTTGAGTCAGAGGTGGGCTCCTACCAGTTCGCACCTATTCGGTAGAACCGGTTCGTCAAATCTACCGAACCGGTTAGAAGAGGTTCCACCAGTGGACCCGGAAAGCAGGCCACACCTACAAAAGAGGTTCCAAATTTTTTTGAAACCCACCACTGGTCCTTGGATATGATTATTCTACACTATCATGCTCATGTTTATAAAACTCAGTGCCCCTGTGAAAGGTAAGGATGACTACTGCGTTTGTGGTGCAATCAGAACATTGCGTGTGTTGAAGTTGTTTTAACGCAAACCAAAGATGCCTTTTAAAAAACAAGTTTACCTCATATTCTTATGCATGCCAGTGCTGTGTGTGAGGTAATTTAAGGTGGTTCTGACAAGTGTCGTCGGCATCTTCATATCCGGTCACATGGGCGGTGAGCCACTCCCATCCAGTCACATGGGTGGCAAGCCACTCCCACAAAGGAGGCCACACCCACAGAGTAGGTTCGAACAATTTTTGAAACCCACCACTGACTGAAGTGCACAAAAGGGCAGCAAAAATCGAACTTTTTCCTACCGATGATCCATGTCAAAAGCCTCCTCAGGAATCCTGTAACATGTGGCCCAACATGAAACTTCCGTAATGCCGTAAATATTAAAGAGTTGAGTTTTGTTTCCGTTTACTTTCCAGCTTCTCAACACGCTAAGCGCAGGGCAGGCTTCTCCACCAAGAGCTAAGATTCTCAAGGAGGTATCCACAGTCAACACGGTTGATCTAATATGTTCAACTCCAAATCTTTTCAAAAGGGTTGGTGTAGCCTGAAGAAAGCAAGATTCAAGGTTATGACAAGTAGCCCTCGACTTTACAACAGTTTGTATACGCTCAGAATTACACCAGCACTGAAAAAAGAGACAACCATTTTTCACACTCACAAAACCATTGCAGCATTCCCAATGCAATCCTCGGCTGCAATAATAGAGGGATAGAATCAAAATCATGTGAAGCATTGGTATCGCTTTAGAAAGTTTTATTAAGACCCCGCTTAGAACACTGCATCCAGTTTTGGTCACCACAATATAAAGAAAAAAGATGTTGAGATTCTTAAAAGAGTGCAGAGAAGAGAGAGAAAGATGATTAGGGGTCTGGAGACTGAACCATTGAAGAAGGGTTGAAAGAATTGGGTATGTTTAGTCTACTCAAAAGTAGGACTAGGCGAGACATGATAGCAGTGTTTCAATACGAAGGAGAAATTTCCTAACTGTGAGAAGAGTTAATCACTGGAATGGCTGGCCTTCAGAAGTTGTATGTACTCCATCACTGCAGATTTTTAAGAAGAGACTGGACAGCAAATTGTCTGAAATAGTACAGGGTCTCTTGCTCTAGCAGGGGGTTGGACTAGAAGACCTCCAAGGTACCTTCCAAATCTGTTATTCTATGAAATAGTTTTCAATCTGAGACACTCCTGAGCAGAAACTCTGGAACTAGCCATTGCTTATCTCCCGTCATTTGAGTCAATACTAAAAGGGACTTATTCAATAACTTGGTTATGTTAGTAAGAACTTTCTTGGAGAAAACACCGTCATTTGAGGTTTAACCTCATCTATTCCAGAAATGCTCCAAATCTGAAAAAGTTCCCCAAGGAATATACTATATACTATATTAATATGGTTGAAACAGCACTGAAGCACTTCTGATGAAGTTGGAAGAAGACTGATCTGGGAACAAGATGCTACATATATTGACACATTTTTTAAATTCCTACAGACTGCATATGAAAGCCTTGGGCTATTCATCCATCCATCCATCCATCCATCCATCCATCCATCCATCCATTGACTGTGTGTGTGTATGTATATATATGGTCCAGTATAACTCTGGAATGTCTCAAGCAATTTCAACCAAACTTGGTACACAGATAACTTATTCTCTGGAAACAAATACTGTGAGGACAAGACACCCCTAACATCTCTCCGGGTGTGTGTTCTGCTAAGATACAGCCTGTTGTGCCTTAAAATAGATTCTACTGTACTGCTGTAAAATGGCTTCTACTGTACAGCGCAGTAGAGTTGCCATGGTAACAGCTTCACAGTACTCCACAAGGGGGCTCCCTCTGGTAAGGGGGAAAATCCAACATTAGAAATTACATTTGGTCCGGGATTATTTTGGAGGACAAATGTATGGATTAGGATGAATAAATAACCGGGCAACGCCAGGTTATCAGCTATGTGCAATATAAATAGCCTTGGTAAGATTTCTCCTTACTCAAGCAAACAAAACAAGTGAATAGTTTAATTAACTCTCCAAGTTTCTTACCTGTAATACGGTCACTCTGTGCTGCTGGAAGAGAGCCCTGGATAACCGCTGTGGCATCATTTTAATCACTGTGGGTAGTATAAGCAAACATGCGCCACTCGCCAGACTAATGAAGAGGTCAATGACTGATGGATCAAAACTCAAAGGAGAAGCCATAAACACCACATCATCTGGGGTAATTTCAAAAATCTCTCTAAAATAAGGAGAAAAAACACACATCTCTGAGAAATTAGATTTAGATGAAATTTCAAGCAGTTTTGCATTTCTTGCAACACTGATCACACATATGCCAAATTAATCAGTCAAGACTCTTTCTCCCGCTAATACAAGTTATAAATGCTCCAATTCCACCTCTAATTCAGGTCAGCAGTACATAAACTGTAAGCCCTGAATGTCTTGGGAGGAGGGGGGGGCTCTTCCAAAATTTGGAGAAGTATAATGAGGTCAACCCAGAATGAGATTCATTTCCAACAAATATTATAGCTTTCCACATTTCTTTTTTAATCTAAGAGCGAAATACTTGCAAACCAAGATCTATGAACTTATGTCAGATCCATTCCAATTATATTGAAAGCAAAAAACTGGAAATCCAACACAATTTATGCTATTGTTGTTCTTTTCCTTCTTATCAAAATATATCATCATCATCTTCATTTAATGACCCCACGATCCCTTGCAGGGTGGAGTCTGGGCAATGGAGCTAGCAGAGCGTTTTAATGGCCAGATGCCCTTCCTGTCACCAATGCAGAGTTTTGTTCAGCAGATACCGTATTTTTCCAAGTATAAGACGCACCCTTTTCCCTCAAAAAAGAGGCTGAAAATCTGGGTGCGTCTTATACACTGAATACAACATTTTTTGCCTACTGAAACTCTGCCCCCTTCATCAAATAGCCATGCATAGCTTGTAGGGGGCTTTCAGAAAGTTCCTGGGGGCTGGGGAGGGCAGAAACAAGCAAAAAACGGGCCCCCAGGAGCACTCTATAAGCTTCCTAATGCCCCTTTTTTTGACAAAAACCGGGCCCGTTTTCGCGAAAAACGGGCCATTTTTTGCTCATTTTTGCTCCCACCAAACACTCTATAAGCCTCCTAAAGGCTATTCATGCCCTTTTTTGGAAAACAAATGGGTCCGTTTTTGCAAAAAACGGGCCATTTTTGGGAGGTTTGCAATGTGCAAAAACTTTTTTTTAAAAAAATTGCCTCTTCAAAACCTTGGTGTATCTTATACTCCAGTGCGTCTTATACTCCAAAAATACGGTAAATTCTCATTGTGCCCAGAAAGAGAAATATCTGCCTCCACCTAGGATTGAACTCATACCCTCCCAATTGTGAGGCAAGAGTTCCACCTCTAGGCCATGGCACCCCTCCTCTTATCAAAATATATGACTAAGTGTATATGGAAAAACTTACCTAAGGTGAAGAATATTTGGTACGATGCATTTATGAGGCACCCTCACAATTTTGGGGAGTCCTGTTGTTCCAGATGTGTGTAAAATATATGCCAGGGAATGTTTCTCTCTGACATTCAACAAATCTTTGGGTGGTGTAACATCACGTTGCTGTTCTTGACGGACCCTTTCGACCACAGAACTTTTACTCTCTGCATTTCCATATTTGGTCAATGGAAGACCACTCTGCCTTTGGAAAAGAATTAAACCAATTCTTTGCCTTTGAAGAGAATTCTGGTTGTACAAGTGTCCATAGGTAGTTGTGAATTTCTGGAAAGAAAAGGGAAACTTATTCTAATAGAACTTTCATATGTTTAGTTCTCTGTGTCTAAAGTCACCCCAAATAAACTCAATCAAAATAAATCTAGAGCAGCTAATCAAATCAGATGCCTTTCAAGGGAATATAGCTTT
Organism: Thamnophis sirtalis; assembly: GCF_051295495.1. Taxonomy (NCBI): domain Eukaryota; kingdom Metazoa; phylum Chordata; class Lepidosauria; order Squamata; family Natricidae; genus Thamnophis; species Thamnophis sirtalis. Next base: position 62,151,793 of record NW_028261390.1, on the reverse strand, counting down.
TTTTTTTTTAAAAAAAAAAAAGCCAAAATGACAAAAACTAGTAACCCACAGTGGGTGGGATGGTAGGGCTGCAAGATTTGTGCTGCAAAAATCCAAATGACGATTAATGAAGAATGCAAAATGTGGAACGACTAAATGGCCTAAAACAGCACACCAAGACTGTAGACGTGTCAGCATTTAATCGAACTCATGTGCCCAATATTTCACGAGAAATGCTGGACAAGAATTAGAATTGAAATTAATATTCTGGGAGAAACATTAACAATCTCAGTCTTGGTGGGATTCATAATTTAACTGCCCTAAAGATCCATCTGGGTAGGTGGGGCTCGGTGGTCATGTGACTGGATGGGCGTGGCCAACTCAAGGTCACTCAAGTCAATGGGCGCTTTGCCTTAGCTGTTACAATGTAATAAGGGTTAACTGGAGAGGCAGTTTCTGTAAGCAGGGCAATAAAGATGAGGCTAGAAACAACACCAGAATGTTTCCTTCCTGCCTTCCTTACAGGATTAGCCCTGTAAAGTGGAAAAAAAACAAAAGGAGATTTCTTCCAACAATTGGTTGGAAGTTACCAATGGGTTCTTCTGAATAGATGCGAACCGACTGAATCCCACCACTGGTCTTCTGCTCCATATTAAAAAATAAAACCTCTATCAACTAATGCAAATACTGGCTAAAGAAGATGAAACAATCACAGACATTATCTTTTTAGGCTCAACGTTCACCGAGATCTTTCTACTTGAGAGAAGGACTATGATATATCAAGATATTAATATTAAATATACCGATGTTATATATGTCAAATTGGGGACAGAGCACCCTGAAGAAAATCTCATTTCTGTGTCGTGGATGCCTTTGAATTGCAGTGATGAATTAAAGATATGAGTAAACTCTGAGCTGTAAGAACAATTGAGTATTAGATGGAATAAAAACAGACTGCTCAGTGTTTCAAAGCAGTTGGTTTAAGATAGAGAAAGAATTGGGACGAGGTTGCATTCTCTCCTCTTTCTTATTCAACCTGTATGGAGTTAAATATTTGTAAAAGCTTTCTTTAAAATTTTCAATTAAAAAAAAAAAGCAAGTACTGGAGCATTGAATTTGTATTGTTTTCTATTGGATGCGGTGCTAAAATGCTGAGCTTGTCGATCAGAAAGATCAGCAGTTCGGCGGTTCGAATCCTTAGCGCCGCATAAAGGAGTGAACTCCCGTTACTTGTCTTTGCTTCTGCCAACCTAACAGTTCGAAAGCATGTAAAAATGCAAGTAGAAAAATAGGGACCGATCTTGGTGGGAAGATAACAGCATTCCGTGCGCCTTCGGCGTTTAGTCATGCCGGCCACATGACCACGGAGACGTCTTCGGACAGTGCTGGCTCTTCGGCTTAGAATCAGAGATAAACACTGCCCCCTCAAGTCGGTAACAACTAGCACATATATGTGAGGGGAGCCTTTACCTTTATTGGAGCACATAACACCAAAGAGCTAGAAAGCAAAATTACAAAACTGAGTCTCACTTACTTTGGCCATGTCATGCGGGGGAATTCATTGGAGAAAGCAATTAAGTTTGGAAGAATTAGAGGTAAAAGCAGCAGTAATATAAGTCATAAGGTTGTAATTCAAGGACTACTGTACCTAGTAGTACCTTGGTACTCAATATTTAGTAGTTCTGGGATGCGCAATGAGTACCAAAAATGATGAATACCAACCAATTTTTCCTCCATAAGCAATAATATTATAAGCCACAAGGCAGCCAACACTGACAGATCCTAGCTTGTGCAATGAATACCATACCAAACAAACAATGGTACTGGGACAGAATTATTCCATCAAAATGAATTCAGTACCAAATTCGATGAGTTTCAAAGCAATTGAGTACCAAGGAACCACTGGATATAATTACTTAAAATTCTATGGGTTTTGTTGTTGTTAGTTGCGAAGTCATGTCCGGCCCATCGTGACCCCATGGACAATGTTCCACCAGGTCTTCCTGTCCTCTACCATCCTCTGGAGTCCATTTAAGTTCAGGCCTACTACTTGAGTGACGCCATCCAGCCACTTCATTCTCTGCCGACCCCTTCTTCTTTTGCCCTCAATCTTTCCCAGCATTAGGGTCGTCTCCAATGAGTCCTTCCTTCTCGGCCAAAGTATTTGAGTTTCATCTTCAGGATCTGGCCTTCTAAAGAGCAGTCTGGGTTGATCTCCTCTAGGACTGACCGGTTTGATCACCTTGCAGTACAAGGGACTCGCATGAGTTTTCTCCCGCAATGTAGTTCAAAGGCCTCAATTCTTTGGCGCTCAGCCTTTCTTATGGTCCAACTTTCACACCCATGGGTTTACTTCATTGTAAACATAAAACTAATCTAGGTTTGCATAATTGTTTACATTTTAAATATGCCAATTAAAATAAAAATGGGAAACGTTGCACTTACATCAACTTTATCTTCTTCAACAAGAACGTATTGGAAACCACATGTCTTCATGAAGGAAGTATAGAGGCTGGACAAGGCATCTGGATCGATGGGAGAATACGCAGCAGGTACCTGCAGAAGTCTAGCAGAATGAAGCAAGCTATTCTTAAAAATTCACAGAGGGTCCTTACCAACCATAGAGAAGGCTCTCTATGGTTTTCCATGTACTTTTATATTTCACAGCCGGTGTGGGGAACTATGGCCTCTTGATAGTGTGGACTTCAACTCCCAGAACTCCTGGGAACTTTCACGCTGGGCTCAGGAATTTGGGGGGTTGAATCCATAAGTCATAAAAGGACCATAGTTCGCCACCTCTGTTTTACAGGATATTGGATACAATTAATGTATGAGTGCAGCCTAACTACATAAGTTCCTATAGTGAAATGCCAAGGTTTTAAAAATTAAAGGGATTTATTTCTATATGTCTTACTCCATCTAGTGGCTTAAGTTGTTGAAGCAAAAAAGTTAGATTCTACACATATTTATGCCAGCATCTTGTATCCTATTAAAAATTAAGACATTACTACCATGTTTCCCTGAAAACAAGACAGGGTCTTATTTTTTTACCCCCAGAAGGATTTGGCCCAGTGGTGGGTTTCGGAATCCATTGCAACCAGTATGGTTGCAACGGTGCCCGGCTTCCACCATATGAATGCATGCAGCCCACGCGCACATGCACGCAGTGTGCGCATTCATCCTTACCTCTTGCGACATCTCCATGATGCTCCAGCTATGTTGCACCTGTGCCATGCGCTCCGTGCGCATGCGCCAAAAAGCTGAAATACAGGTAAGGAGCTCGGGCGGGCGGGCCCTCCAGAGCTCCGTACCGGAATGGTACTCAGTGCTCCGGGCAGGCACCGGTACGCCCGTACTGGTGCGTACCGCCTGCAACCCACCGCTGGTTTGGCCTTATTATCATGGGGGCTTATTATTTTGGGAGTACAGGAGGTGGCGAGCATGAGACTGGATATCCCATTGCCGCCGTCACATCCCCTCCCTGTTCTTCATGCTGGCTGAACGGCTGGCCAGCACTGCGCTGACATGTCCTGCTGCCATTGCCTCATGGAACAGAACTCTGCAAGGCTGCTTGTGCTATTGCACACACGAACTGTAACACTGTCGCAAGCTTCACCGTACCGGCGCAGCTGGCATTCAGCTACTCGCACCAGTATGTCAAACCTCACGGCAGTGCTGCCGTTCATGCATGTAACGGTACAAAAGCCTTGCAGAGTCCTACTCCACAAGGCGGCAGCACAGCAAGTCTTACAAAGACTCATTTTTGGAATTTATGGCAGGTGGCCAGACGAGAAGTGCATCTTACCTTTCCAATTCCGTCGCGTTCCTTGCCGTTGTGTCCAGGGAAACACATTGTAAAAAAACTTCTCGCGAGTTTAATCAAACTTCTCGAACTCGCGAAGTTTTTTACATGTTTCCCTGGACACAACAGCGATGAATGTGACAGAGCTCCCAATGTCCAGTAAGATGCGTGTCTCGCGCTGGGGCGCAATTTGGGGGGTGGCAGGCGGGGTGGGGGATGGGGTGGGCCGCAAGACATGCGTCTTACCAGACATTGACAGTTCCGTTGTGTCTCTCGGCCGGTCTGTGCAGGGAAACATCTTGCATGGGAAAGAAAGAACTTCTCGTGAGTTCGAGTAGTTGTTAATTACTTGCATTTGCAATAAGTTTTTCTTTATTATGCAAGGTGTTTCCCTGCACAGACCAGCCGAGAGACAAGACGGAACTGTCAATGTCTGGTAAGACGCGTGTCTTGCGGCCCACCCCACCCCATCCCACACTCCGCCTGCCACCCCCTAAATTGCGCCCCAGCGTGAGACACGCATCTTACTGGACACTGGGAGCTGTCACATTCATCGCAGTTGTCCAGAGACGCAAGGGAGCTGCGAGTGTCTGATAAGACGTGTGTCTCGTGCCGGGCGCAATTTGGGGGTGGGGTGGAGCGGGGCATGGGGTGGGGCGGGCCAGGCCACGAGACACACAGGAAGTCCTGCCATGCCTGGCGAGGGGGGAGAAGAAATGGCAAGCGGAGCAGTATCTCCACCCACTCTCAAAAGATGCCAGAAATGAGTCTTTGTGAGACTCGAAACAAATGAGAGAAAGAATGGGGAGAGAGAAAGGAAAAGAAAAAGAAAGCAAGGGAAAGTGAGAGGAAAAAGAGAAACAGAAATGAGAGGGAGGGAAAGAGAGATGCATTTCCCCCCACACAGGGAAACCACAATTGGAAACCCTGCACCCACAGGCAGGGAAACCACAATGCCAAAGCCAAACCACCATACCCCAGGGTTTTGGATTAATGTATTTAATGATCTAAAATGATTTTTATTTTGATCCCCAGACAAGAGGGGAGAATGGGGCAAGAGAAAGGAAAGGGAGGGAGAGAGAGAGAGAGGGGGAGGAAGGGAGAGGAAAAAGAGAAACAGAAATGAGAGGGAGGGAACGAGAGACCCATTTGCCACACACAGGGAAATCCCAATTGCAAACCTTGAACCCCCACAGGCGTGACCCGTCAAAACCGCACTCGCCTAAGCTGCGCCTGATTAAACCGCGTCGCTGACGTCATCAACAGGGCGACAACAGCCAGCGCAGAGAAAGAAGGGCGCTTTAAATAGCGCTTTGAAAGCAAGCCGATTCAAGTTAAGGTAAGGGTTAGGTTTAGGGTTAGGTTTAGGTTTAGGTTTAGGGGGGTTAGGTTTAGGTTTAGGTGTTAATTTTAGGTTTAGGGTTACAGCGTGCTTCTGTCTCCGCGCTGTTGTCGCCCTGTTAATGACGTCAGCTACGCGGTTTAGTCGGACGCGGTTTAGTCGAGCGCGGTTTTGTGGTGGAACCCACACAGGCAAACCACAATACTCATGTATGGTACAACAATCAATTTATTCAAACCCAACAATATTTTCAAACGCAACAATGTTTTCAAACGCAACAATTTATTCCAATATGGTAGTCATGTCATCTTCTTCTATAACATCATCCAAACTGTCCACATCCTGAATTGCATTCTGTGTTTCTCGCGAGTCCAATTTGTTCAACACCATGGGTCCCAATCGTTCATGCTTAGCAATAGCAGTCTCCTTAAAGGAGTACCTCCTGTCCATGTACCCTGCTCTTATTGCATTCGCGACACAATCGTCACCGATTTTGTCCCATGCATTTTTAACCCAATTCGCAAGATCTGTCAGGCCGGGCTTCACAAAATTCCCTCGTTGGTTTCTTATCATTCGGTGTTCAATGTATTGATTTATTTGGACGTGGAGATGTTCCCTAAAAGCCTTATTAATACCGATATCCAGTGTCTGCAGATAGCCAGTCATTCCTGCAGGAATCATTATTTGATCGATCCTGCGTTGGGCAAGAAACCTTTTCATATCCTTGGCACGGTGAGTGCTGGCGGAATCCCACACCACCATGCCTCTTTGACCAGCTCTCCCAACAAGCGGGAGCATTAGCTCCACCCACTTCCTGATGGCTGCTTGGCTGCACCAGGCCTTTTCGGTTTCAAGGGTGTAAATCCCTGAAACCATTTCGATTTTGTTCTTCTTTCCCTTGTTTATCAATAGCGGTGTGACTTTGGTTCCGTCCATCCGAATGGCCAATATGCACGTCAGACGTGCACTGTCGTATCCCGTGGAGGGAATAGGGACGGATGTGGCACCGCTCTGGTCCATGGGGGTTTGAGACCCTTGGCCCATGAAGACGGCTGTTTCATCCATGGCGATAATGTTCGATAGCTGGTACTTGGCAAAGTCAATCCCATCAACGGACGACTTGAACGCAAGGGCCCGTTTGACAAGTTCGCCATCTTCCAGCTTGAACAGTGAGGTGGATCTCCTCAGAGACAGTTCGTGTCGCTGAAGGAAGCTATCCAGCCAGTGCGTGGAGGCTTTGAATTGTTCCCGGGGAATTTGTAACTGTGGTGCCATTTCAAGGGCAAATGCTTGAATATCGGCCCTGCGCACAACCAAAGCCTTTGCTCTCCTGTCAGCGATCCATTCAGAGACGCCGTCTTCAAGTTCAGGGAATAGCGGTTGCCGACCTGATCCACACTTGCGCTTCTTGCCATTTCCCTCCTGCACCTGTTGGCGGAGGTTGTCGTACTCTACTCTCCATTTTCGGACCATACGGAGATCCAACATCTTCTCTTTGCAGAAGGCTGCCAGATTCTTGCCCCGAGAATCCTCCACGATTCCTTTCTTGAATTCCACAGAGTAGCTCTTTCTTTTTGAACTCATCTTGTCTGGGGGGTCAAAATAAAAGCCGTTTTAGATAATTAAATCCAGTACCCCATAACCCTGGGGGTATGGTGGTTGGGTTTTGGCATTGTGGTTTCGCTGTGTGTGGGGGTCAGGGTTTGTGATTGTGGTTTCCCTGTGTGTGGCAAATGGGTCTCTCTTTGCCTCCCCCCCTCTCATTTCTGTTTCTCTCTCTTTTTCCTCTCCCTTCCTTTCTTTTTCTTTCTTTCTTTCCTTTCTCTCGCCCCATTCTCCCCTCTTGTCTGGGGGTCCAAATAAAAGTCATTTTAGATCATTAAATTCATTAATCCAAAACCCTGGTGGTGTGGTGGTTGGGATTTGGCATTGTGGTTTCCCTGTGTGGGAAATGGATCTCTCTTTCCCTCCCTCTCATTTCTGTCTCTCTCTCTTTTTTCCTCACTCTCTCTTGCTTTTTCTTTCTTTCCTTTCCTCCCATTTTCCTTCTCATTTCTGTCTCTCTCTTTTCCTCTCCCTCTCCCTTGCTTTCTTTTTCTTTCTTTCCTTTCCTCCCATTCTCCCTCTCGTTTCTGTTTCTCCCCGGGGGAGGGCCTTCTCTGTTGCAGCTCCGGCCCTCTGGAACGAACTCCCTGTTGAGATCCGGACCCTTACTACCCTCCCGGCCTTCCGCAAAGCCACCAAGTCCTGGCTGCTCCCGCAGGCTGGGGGGGTCTGAGAAACATCTACCTCCATGGAAATTGTGAATGTTGGTTTTGTTTTTAATATGTTGCCTTTGTCTCGTTCCCCCCTTTCCCTTGTCTTTTGTGAGCCGCCCGGAGTCCTCCGGGAGTGGGTGGCATACAAGACAAACAAACAAACAAACAAACAAATAAATAAATTTTCCTCTCACTCTCCCTTGCCTTCTTTTTCTTTCTTTCCTTTCCTCCCATTCTCCCTCTTGTTTGTGTTTCTCTTTTCCTCTCACTTTTTCCATTTTCTTTCTTCTTTCTTTCTCCCCATTTTCTCTCTCACTTTTGCAGTGGTAGGTACCAGTAAGGGGCACGAGGCGCGGCGGGCGCTATTTTTGCCTGACCATCAGCATTACCAGTAAGGAGGGGACGCGAAGCGCGATGGGCACTCTTTTTGCAGTGGGCGCTCTTTTTGCGCGACCATCAGCATTACCGGTAAGGAGGTGGTGTGAGGAGGTTTGTAGGCGCTCTTTTTGCGGCAGGTGTTCTTTTTCCATGGCTATCAGCGTTAGCGGTAAGGAGTGGGGCGCGAGGTGCAGCATGCGTTTTTTGCGTTACTGGTAAGGAGTGAGGCGCAAGGCACAACGGATGCTATTTTTGCTGAAGCCGCTCTTTTTGTGCAGCCATCAGCGTTAGCGGTAAGGAGTGGGGCGCGAGGCGCGGCAGCCGGTCTTTTTGTGGCAAGTCTTCTTTTTGCTGCAGCCACTTTTTCCGCGGCCATCAGCATTACTGTTAGGTACGGTAATGGCATGTGGGGTGCATGGGGAATGTCTCCCCCCCCTTCCCCGCCTCCTCGTTTGTGTGGAAAGCAATTAGAGAAAATGGCGGGGACTAGCTGCACATGCGTTTTAGTTTGGGGGGGGGCTAATTTTCAAAAGGGGGCTTATTTTAGCGCATGCACTGAAAAGCCCGATTGGGCTTAGTATCATGACATGTCTTATTTTCAGGTAAACATGGTAAAATTGTAGGACGTAAATTAAATAGGACATACTATACAAATAAATACTTTAAAAATGATGATAATGAGGTGATAATAGCATGTCCTGCCTTTATGTTAACCAATTTATATAAATGCTTTACCCTAGAATCCAAGAAGGTAGGTTTATCCCCGGATAACAGTAGAGACCGATTTCCAAATTTTCAGTAAGGTTGCAATGTTTCCTCAGGAAGTCTGTAAGCTCTGTAGCAAGGCGCATAACTGTCTTATACTTGTAGTAAACTGGAATCTGAGAGTTGCACGCATCAAAGCACACAGCTCTTCTTTCGGGATATAATCTGGCCGCAGTCTGAACCATCTCATGCAGAGTCATTCTCAATATTTATCCTGCAAAAGGGAAAAAATGAAACCCAATCAATTAATTGAGAGCCAATTTAGTCTAGTGCAGTGTCACTCAACCTTGGCGACTTTAAGTCCTGTGGACTTCAACTCCCAGAATTCCTTATCTTAGTATATTTCATTTTATCTTACTGCACAGGTAGTCCTTGACTTATTATTATTACCATTGAGCCCAAAATTTATGTTGGTAAGTAAGACAGTTGTTAAGTAAGTTTGCCCTGTTTTACAACCTTTCTTAGCAAAGTTGTTAGGTGAGTCATAGCAGTTGTTAGTTGGTAAATCGGTTGTTAAGTGAAGCTGGCTTCCCCATTGACTTTGCCTTTCAGAAGATCACAAAAGGTGATCAGATGATCCTGGGACACTGCGATCATAAATATGAACCAGTTGCCAAGCATTGGAATTTGGATCATGTGGCCACAGGGGGTGTTGAAACAGTTGTAAGTGTGAAAAATGATCATAATTCACTTTTTCCGTGCCGTTGTAACTTTGGTCACTAAACAAATGGTTGTAAGTCAAGGACTACTTGCTTGACTTGCTGGCTGGGGAATTCTGGGAGTTGAAGTCCAGACATCTTCAAGTGGCCAAGGTTGAGAAACACTACCTTAGACTGTCTACTGTTGACTTCACCCCATTCCTAAGAGGTCTGTAAGGGGCAGGCATAAACGCACCAACCTGCCTACTGTCCCTGTCCTAATGTTCCCTTTTATTCGCCTCCCTTTCATGTATTCTAGAATAGAAAGAATAGAATAACAGAGTTGTAAGGGACCTTAGAGGTCTTCTAGTCCAACCCCTTGCCTAGGCAGAAAACCCTACACCACTTCAGACAAATGGCTAGCCAACATCTTCTTAAAGACTTCCAGTGTTGGGGCATTCACAACTTCTGGAGGAAAACTGTTCCACTGATTCATTGTTGTAACTGTCAGGAAATTTCTCCTTAGTTCTAAGTTGCTTCTCTCCTTGATTAGTTTCCACCCATTGCTTCTTGTCCTACCTTCAGGTGCTTTGAGAATAGCTTGACTCTTTCTTCTTTGTGGCAACCCCTGAGATATTGAAAGACTGCTATCATGTCTCCCCTAGTCCTTCTTTTCATTAAACTAGACATACCCAGTTCCTGCAACCATTCTTCATATGTTTTAGCCTCCAGTCCCCAAATCATCTTTGCTGCTCTTCTCTGCACTCTTTAATCTTTTTTAAATCACTCTTTAATACTCATAATCTTTTATATACTTATATCTATTATTTTACGCACACTTAACAGTGTGCGTAAGATAATAGTAGACATACCCAGTTCTTGCAACCGTTCTTGATGTTTTAGCCTCCAGTCCCCAAATCATCTTTGCTGCTCTTCTCTGCACTCTTTAATACTTTTAATCACTCTTTAATACTCATAATCTTGCATATACTTATATCTATTATTTTACGCACACTTCACAGTGTGCGTAATAGTAGACATACCCAGTTCTTGCAACCGTTCTTCATATGTTTTAGCCTCCAGTCCCCAAATCATCTTTGCTGCTCTTCTCTTCACTCTTTAATACTTTTAATCACTCTTTAATACTCATAATCTTGCATATACTTATATCTATTATTTTACGCACACTTCACAGTGTGCGTAATAGTAGACATACCCAGTTCTTGCAACCGTTCTTCATATGTTTTAGCCTCCAGTCCCCAAATCACCTTTGCTGCTCTTCTCTGCACTCTTTAATCTTTTTATTTAATCATTCTTTAATACTCATAATCTTGCATATACTTATATACTTTGAGCCAAGGTGGTGCAGTGGTTAGGGTGCAGTACTGCAGGCCACTTCAGCTGACTGTTATCTGCAGTTCAGTGGTTCTAATCTCACCCGCTCAAGGTTGACTCAGCCTTCCATCCTTCCGAGGTGGGTGAAATGAGGACCCGGATTGTGGGGGCGATATGCTGACTCTGTAAACCGCTTAGAGAGGGCTGAAAGCCCTATGAAGCGGTATATAAGTCTAACTGCTATTGCTATCTATTATTTTACGCACACTTGACAGTGTGCGTAAGATAATAGTAGACATACCCAGTTCTTGCAACCGTTCTTCATATGTTTTAGCCTCCAGTCCCCAAATCATCTTTGCTGCTCTTCTCTGCACTCTTTAATCTTTTTATTTAATCATTCTTTAATACTCATAATCTTGCATATACTTATATCTATTATCTTGCGCACACTTGACAAAACAAGCAAATAAATAAAATAAAAAATAAATAAACAAATTAATTAAAGGGGCCACCGTTCCCCACCCCTGCATTAAAGTCCTCTTGGGAAGAGGGTGGGAGACACAACACACTGTCTCTCTCTCTCTCTCTCCCCCACTCTCTCTCTCTCTCTCCCACTCCCTCCCTCTCCCTCCCTCTCTCTCTCTCTCTCCCCCACTCTCTCTCTCTCTCTCCCACTCCCTCCCTCCCTCTCCCTCCTCTCTCTCTCCCTCCCTCCCTCTCCCTCTCCCTCTCGTACCTTCCTCCGGCATGCTTTTTCAACTTCCCACCTAAGGCACGAATCAAGTCCGAGAGGCCGCTGAATTTCTGCAAGCGCAGAAAACGTCCTTGGGGAAACCGAGGCCTTAAAAAAGAGCAACTTCTGGCCCGCTTCTTGCAGCGAGAGGCCGGCGGGGGAAGCCTGCGGGGACGAGGAGCCCGCTGGAGAAAGGAACGGGGGCAGCAGGGTGCAATTTGCCCCGCGGGAGCCTCCTCCTCCTCCTCCTCCTTTTTCCCGGCAGAAAACCTCTCCCGGCAGCCGTCGCGTCCAGCCTTTCCTTTCTACCCTACCGCGCAGGGCGGAAGAAGGGACGACGAAGCCAAAAAGGGGAGGAGGCGAAGGAGGAGCCGGGCTACCCTCGGCTGGCTGGCCGGCTGCTTACCTGAACAGAGTCTGTCTCCAATCGCTTCCAAGGCAAGATTTGCCTTGCCCGCTGCATTTTGGAAGACAAGAGTAACAGAGTCGGAAGGGACCCTTGGAGGTCATCTAGCCCAACCCCCTGCTCACGCAGGAGATGATAGGGAGGCAGGATGCAATCGTTAGGCTTAGGCTTATATAGCGCTTCATAGGGCTTTCAGCCCTCTCTAAGCGGTTGACAGAGTCAGCATATTGCCCCCAACAACAATCCGGGTCCTCATTTTGCCCACCTCGGAAGGATGGAAGGCTGAGTCAACCTTGAGCCTGGTGGGATTTGAACAGCCAAACTGCTGAACTGCAGTGCTGAATTTAACCACTGCGCCCACCTCGGCTCAATTTGCCTCTGCCTTTCCTTGCGTGGGATGAGAAGAGCAGCTCTTTCTATTGGAAGGGCCTGCTGCAAAGAAGAGGTAGAACCGTAGGGGGGGGGGGCTGGCGGGGTGGTGGTGGTGGGTAATGGTTGTCAAATGATTTTCCAAAGCCCCGGAGGGCAGGACCAGAAAGAATGGTTGGAAACAAACCAAGGAGAGAAGCAACCTGCAAGGAAGGAGAAATTTCCCGACAGTGAGGCCAATTAGGCAGGGGAACAGCTTGCCACCAGAAATGGTGGGTGCTCCATCAATGGAGGTTTTTAAAAAGAGACTGGGCAGCCATTTTATCTGAAATGGTGCAGTGTTTTTCAACCTTGGCAACTTGAAGATGTCTGGACTTCAACTCCCAGAATTCCCCAGCCAGCATTCGCTGGCTGGGGAATTCTGGGAGTTGAAGTCCAGACATCTTCAAGTAGCCAAGGTTGAGAAACACTGGTATAGAGTCTCCTCCTTGAACAGAGGATTGGACTAGAAGACCTTCAAGGTCCCTTCCATATTCTATTCTATTCCTATTTTATCTACTGTACCCTAGCCACTTTTTAGAGAAGCATGACTGAGAGTGTTGTAGCAAACTGCATCACTGTTTAGTTTGGTCCCAGCAGTGCCTCAGGTAGAAAGTCCATACAGAGAATGGTAAGGATAACTGAGAAGAGCATAGGAAGCTCCTTTCCCGTTATTCAGGCTATGGCTTATAAGCGCCGTGTGCTTAGAACTCAAAAGCATTATTAGAGACCCCGCACACCCACTTCACAGTCTGTTTCTATTGCTCCCCTCTGGGACGAGGTTTCTAATTATTTCTAGCACTACCAGATTCTGTAACAGCTTTGTCCCTTATGCCATCTGGTAAATTTGCAAGATTCATTTTTCTCGCTGTGTGCATGTATACATCCAAAGTCCAGTGCTGGGTTTCAAATTTTTTTAGAACCTCTTCTGTAGGTGTGGCCTGCTTTGTGGGAGTGGCTTGCCGGCCATGTGACCGGGTGGGAGTGGCTTGCCAGCCATGTGACCGGGTGGGAGTGGCTTGGCAGTCATGTGACTGGGTGGATGTGGCCAAGTTGTAAAATGTGGTGAAACTCACTTAACAACACTCTTGCTTAGCAACCAAAATGTTGGCTCAGAAACGCTGGCATTTGAAGCACGCAAGTCTTAAAGCTGTCAAGTTACAAGAGCCTTGCACCCTTTAGAAAAAAAACCCCAGGGGTGTTCAAACTTGACAGCTTTAAGACTTGTGGACTTCAACTCCCAGAATTCCTCCTCCAGTCATGTTGGCTCAGGAACTCTGGCATTGAAGTGTACAAGTCTTAAAGCTGTCAAGTTACAAGACCCTTGCACCTATAAAACTTTAGAAAAAAAAACCCCAGGGGTGTTCAAACTTGACAGCTTTAAGACTTGTGGACTTCAACTCCCAGAATTCCTCCTCTCGCTTTTTAACTTGATGATGTGCGGACGGACGGACGGGGGGAGGGAGCTGGAACCGGTTCTAAACGGCACTGTAGATTTGTGGAACCTCTTCTATAGAAGAGCTTAGAACTGGCAGGAACCCACCCCTGATCCAAACTAGGCTGCATTATTTCTCTTGTGTCATATATGTGGGTATATGCATACTTTTGTATGTATTTATTTACTGTTTACGTAGTGTATATTGGAGGGCGTGACCTTTTGAGAGCTATATGCAACCAAATTTCGTTTTAATGTATGCTGATAAAGATAATCGAAGTCTAAATGACCCAAAAGGGATTTTAATTACAAGTTTCCATTGTTGGTGCCTCTCTGATTGGGAGGCCAGCATTCTTAAAAAAAAAAAAAAAAAGTTTGATCTTATATTTTTTAAGAATTAAAATGTCACACCTCTAGAATTTTTAGAAAATATGTCGGAAATTAATACAAGGAGTCATCCATTGTGAATAAAAACAAACCCTTATTCTTTTTATTCAACATGTATTTAATTGAAGGGGGGATTTCGGGAGCAGACTGGTTCTATCATTCTCTAGGATTCCCCGTGATTCTCTTCCTTCACTCTGGACCTAGTGATGAGCTCCGGGGATGTTAAATGAATCGTGGGACAGTAAAGTTGAGAGATTGCAGCATTGCAAAGTGCAATAAAGGAAACACTGATGAACCCCTTCTACTCTAACTCCCCCCCCCCCAATGAAATAATTTGGCAAGTTTGGCTTATAGATCCCTTCTCAGTGCAGGGCTCATGCATTGCTTAAGAGCGTGACCCGACAAATGCGCGCCCGTCAACAGCGCGCTGACAAAACCGCGGTGATAAAACCGTGACGTCGACAGCGCGCCCACAAAGGCGTGCCGACAGAAGCGCGATTAGGGTTAAGGTAAGGGTAAGGTTTAGGGTTAGGGTTAGGTTTAGGGTTATCTTTAGTGTTAGGATTAGAGCGCGCTTCTGTCGGCGTGCTGTTGTCGGCGGGCTTCTGTGGTCATTCGTTGGCGCAATTTCGAACTCACGCTTTTCTCCCCGCGGTTTTGTCGGCGCGCTTTTGTCGAGCGTGCATTTGTCGGTCAACCGCTTAAGAGTGCTGAGGTAGCGATAGGAAGGTCAAAACCTGTGGAGTGCTTGTGGAAAAACTACTATTCCATCTAAGGATGTTTCTATGTGCAGGTAGGGGATTCTAGGAGCACAGCCAAGAGCTCGAAGAAGAAAAAATAGTTTCTGCAATCGCTAATTTAACATCTCAAATAAAAATCCAGGATAAGAAACTGATGAGTGGAGTTTTTTTAGTTCTTATGGGAACTGTTTAGTTTATTGCCAACACAGCAAAGAAAACTCAAAAGATGAGCTGCTTTATGTTGGTTCAACAATGCTGTATGAGGCATTGCAATATCCGAACCATATTGGATGCTTGCATACTTTCTTTCTAGATCTACTTCAGGCTGCTTTTCATATTATAATCTTTTCTTTTTCCTTCCTTCCCTCCCTCAGTTAGCAATAGCAATAGCAGTTAGACTTATATACCGCTTCATAGGGCTTTCAGCCCTCTCTAAGCAGTTTACAGAGTCAGCATATCGGCCCCACAGTCTGGGTCCTCATTTCACCCACCTCGGAAGGATGGAAGGCTGAGTCAACCTTGAGCCGGTGAGATTAGAACTGCTGAACTGCAGATAACAGTCAGCTGAAGTGGCCTGCAGTACCGCACCCTAACCACTGCACCACCTCGGCTCTTCACATAGATATAGGACAGAAAAAATAAGCCAAGTCCACAATGTTGTGTGTCAAGATGCATTTACTTGAACATGTTATTTAATATTTCTCTAGTGGCTGTTTGCTAAGAACTGATTAATGGTTTCATGTAGTCCTCCATTTGTTTGAAGTTACAACAGTGATAAAAAGTGACTTAGGACTGGTTTTCACAGAACAGTTGTGGCATTCCCATGGTCAGGTGATCAAAATTCAGACTTTGGCAACTGCCTCATATTTATGATGGTTGCAGTGTCCTGGGGTCATATCATCACTTTTTAAAACTTTCTGACAAAGTCAATGGGGAAGCCAGATTCAATTAAAAACCATGTAAGCAACTTAACAACTGCAGTGATTAAGTTAACAACTGTGGCAATGGGGCAAAACTCACTTAACAACTGTCTTGCTACCAATAGAAAGTTTGGGCTCAGTTTTTGTCCTAAGTCAAGGAGTAACTGCATGTAATGCAGAAAATCTAAATTGGAGAATTAGTTTCATGTCAGATTGCTAGTTATGGAATCTTGGAAGCTTAGAAATAAAATCTCTGTAGTGCTCCATAGTTCACCCTATGACTTTGTTTTATTCTTTATTAAAACTAGTTTATTAAAACTTAAGGGGAGATAGAAGCAATTCAGGTATAAGCCCTGAAAAATTAAAATCTTTTATTACATTACGAGCCCATAAAAGAATAATTTTCTCAAGTATTTGGATTTCATTTTACCCTTTCTCGAGCCATTTTACTTCTTTCTAAAAGATACAATAAACCAAACTGATCTTTAGCTGAATACTATTGGAAAGCCGGGGTAAACATGTTGCATGCTTGTTACTAATACTATATGGTTATTTGCATGAGTTTAATTTATTAATCTGGCACATAAGCATTTCTTAAGAAACCACAGGCATTTTTCAGAAGGGTAAAAATGGGGGAAACTATATTGCTAATATTATATTGCTAATACTGCTTTGGTATAATCAGTACTGAGTAGGAATCACAAATGGACTTAATCCATATGGCTTAAAAGCAGGGGTGAAATTCAGCACGTTCTGACAAGTTTTTGAGAACTGGTAGCGGAAATTTTGAGTAGTTCGGAGAACCTGCAAATACCACCTCTGGCTGGCCCCAGGAGTGGGATGGGCATGGAGATTTTGCAGTATCCTTCCCCTCCCACACCCACCAAGCCACACCTATAGAACCGGTAATAAAAAAAAATTGAATTTCACCACTGCTTAAAAGTATTTGTTAAAAGAAGAGTTATACTGAGAGGTTTTTAAAAATCCATTTATTTTTTTTAAAAGATAACAAATTTAAATGGATAGCATTTCAAGTGCACTTCCCTTGTGGTCGGTGGCAGTCTTACATTATAGAATGTAAGATATTTTGTGCTTTGCTGCCTCTTTTCTTCATGAATACCCACATCTTTACCACTTACATAAATGTTTGAAAATCAAATAAAAGTGAAAGCAAAGCTTCCCAGTTCAAACCGTTATTGCACTAAAAACCATTCATTAGCACATTGTGGAAAAAAAAGTCTTTTTCCTCACAATCATCTCCTCTACAGTCCTGGGAAAGAAATTAATTGCTAAAATACATCATGTATATTTGCATTTCATCATATATATATATAGCACTGCAACATCCAATAAGTTTCTCTGTGTCCTTTTCCGTATAGGAATTAGGGTTTTTTTTTTTCCCCAAAACAAAAATTAAGTCTTTCAACCATTCTTAGATCTTCTCATTTCTTTCCCTGATTCATATATTTTAAACCGTTGCATTTAAAATGAAAAAAAAACAAAAACAATTTAACAATGCCTTCCTCTGCCTTGATTTGGTGTTTTAAATCAGCTGTGGTCTATTAGGGCAAACTATTTTTATACGTAAATTCTAACAGTTTTACCAATAAGTTGTCTTAACACACACCATCCCTGATTATGCATACTGACTCTCTGTAATCAATAAAGGACCTCCTCTAGATTTTGAAGCTTTAGGTAAAGGTAAAGGTTCCCCTCGCACATATGTGCTCGTCATTCCCGACTCTAGGGGGCGGTGTTCATCTCTGTTTCAAAGCCGAAGAGCCAGCGCTGTCCGAAGACGTCTCCGTGGTCATGGGACCGGCATAACTAACACGGAACGCTGTTACCTTCCCACCAAAGGTGGTCCCTATTTTTCTACTTGCATTTTTTACGTGCTTTCGAACTGCTAGGTTGGCAGAAGCTGGGACAAATAACGGGAGCTCATTCCGTTACGTGATGCTAGGGATTTGAACTGCTGACCTTTCTGATCGACAAGCTCAGCGTCTTAGCCACTGTGCCACCGCGTCCCTAAGCTTTACTGTGAAACTTCATTGTGGTGTTTAAAAATCTGCAAGGCCGTAGACACTTATGAAGCTGTAATATTCCAGAAGCAGACAGACAGAAAGACATAGGCAGTAAAGCTTGATCTTACAATATTAGATTATACATCACATTCATCAAAATAAGTTGACAACAGAAATGGGGTTTGTTGAATGTCCCCCACTGTTTCAGAATTAACTGAATGGAATCCCCAGAGGAAAAATGTTTCAGCATATGATCATCTCTGAAAAGATTTTTAAAAAAAAGGTTAGCTACCAGTATTAGGTATGGTTTTCGATTGTGTGAGCTTAAGAGTTTGCCTCTAATAATTATTCTCTATATGTAATCTGAGTAACTCTGCATGTGCAAACTAGTGTTGTCTTATGATCTTCCGTTAACCAATATCGTCTGTATTTTTATTTAATTTATATGGCTGGGAGATATTTTCAAGTTATATTATAGCAATAGCAATAGCAGTTAGACTTATATACCGCTTCATAGGGCTTTCAGCCCTCTCTAAGCGGTTTACAGAGTCAGCATATTGCCCCCAACAATCCGGGTCCTCATTTTACCCACCTCGGAAGGATGGAAGGCTGAGTCAATCTTGAGCCGG
Organism: Thamnophis sirtalis; assembly: GCF_051295495.1. Classification (NCBI taxonomy): domain Eukaryota; kingdom Metazoa; phylum Chordata; class Lepidosauria; order Squamata; family Natricidae; genus Thamnophis; species Thamnophis sirtalis. Next base: position 62,133,614 of record NW_028261390.1, on the reverse strand, counting down.
TGAGATTTGAACAGCCGAACTTCAGTCAGCTGAAGTAGTTTGCAGTGCTGCATTTAACCACTGCGCCACCTCGGCTCTGATATTATTGGAATGGCTTTCTATTTTTTGTCTTCCTTGCCACTAATTTTTTTGTATGTAACTACATAATGCCAAAAACGTATTTTTGCAGTTTTTTCCCCCTTCCTTAATTTTATTTATTATTTGTGAAATTGATGCATCTCCCAAAGCGAAAAAGAAGAGTTGATACCCTTAGCTATACAGCATCAGGGTCTCAATATAATTTATTACCCTTTTTGCTTTTTTTGTGGGGGGGAGGGGGAGGAGAGAAATTCATTCACCAGTAGATTGTTGGAGCCCCACCCCTTCCAATCCAATCCGAGGAAAGATGCTTTAAAGGTAAAGTGTCCCATACAGGTGGTAACAAGAGTAGCCATCATGCTTAAATACCACAGCAGCAGGCAGAGATCAGGTACGTAGATTCAGATCCATGCACTGGATAATATTGCCTTCCGAAGGTCTGTTAAGACCTGGCTGTTCGGGCAGGCCTGGGGCTGCTGATCTCTGATTGAGCTTCAGCCCCATTAACATCGAGTGTATGTTGTGTCCTTTTTTAATCCGCTGTTTTGTATTTTAACTTTTTTAGTATTTGTTTTTAAACTGTTTTTATGTAAGCCGCCTGGAGTCCTTCGGGATTGGGCAGCATACAAATCTATTAAAACTTCAAACTTCAAAGCCTGGCCAGGTAATGACATATCTGCAGAAGCAAAGCACAGGGTATACCAAGAACCCAACAAAGATTCACAAAAATTTGGGGGATTGGAGTTTTGAGACCTCCAACGTGTTACCCAATAATCTCAGCCACAATATCCTAAATCAGCAATCTGACCGGACCCGTGTGACAGTCCTCCAGAATAGTTGTTAAGTCTTTTATCCAAAAACACTTGGAGTTAGTTTTTTGTGCTGACAAACATTATCCAAAATATATGGAAATTAATAGTTGGAAATGATGCTGTTTTATTCCCATGCAGAAGACTGTTTCAGATATTAGTGACCCTAGAAGCAGGGTGATAAGAGGGAGCCCAACATTTGCTACTGGTTCTTGAATCTCGGTTATCTACCATGGATGTGGAAATGAAATACAGAAAGAACAGGAGGAAGGGTAAACATAGGTAAAGGTTCCCCTTGCACAAATGTGCTAGTTATTCCCGACTCTAGGGGGTGGTGCTCATCTCTGTTTCAAAGCCGAAGAGCCAGCGCTGTCCGAAGACGTCTCCGTGGTCATGTGACCAGCATAACTAACACGGAACGCTGTTACCTTCCCACCAAAGGTGGTCCCTACTTTTCTACTTGCATTTTTTATGTGCTTTCGAACTGCTAGGTTGGCAGAAGCTGGGACAAATAACGGGAGCTCATTCCGTTACGCGATGCTAGGGATTTGAACTGACGATCATTCTGATTGACAAGCTCAGGGTCTTAGCCACTGAGCCACCGTGTCCTGTTTATGTTTAGGTCATGTTTATGTTTTCGAGAGACTAAGCACAGCAAGAAGTCTTTCATGTCATTTCTCCAGCAATCAAGAAAAAAGAACAGCAGGCTGGTATGAATTATATCTCTATAACTGGATCTTGAGAGTCAGACTGAGTTTTCTCCTAAAAAAAACTTTTGGAAAGAAACTTTATAAATTTGGAAAGTTATCACTACCTCTGATCAGGCACCAAATCCCTTTGTTAGGTTATTTAGAGGTTAGGGCTTTGGAGTAGGAACAGACTTATTTTTGACTTGAAATCAGAGGTGTCATCTGAATTATATACATGAATTGGCTTTCATTCCAAATACACCCCCCCCAAACTATTATTAAATAGAATAATAATCTGCATGAATAAAATGAACTTTTATATTTAAAATGAAATGATTAAAACTAGCAAAATATATTAATTATCCTTAAATTTGTTATGATAATTGAAATAAAGTTGTGTGCTAATTTTTCAGTGCTTGGAGGTTGCAGCAAAAGAAGTCAATATTTACGTGACCCGTCAAAACCGCGGTCCACAAAAGCGCGATTGATGAAAGCGCGCATTTGATGTCATCACAGCGCGACGAAAAAAATTAAAAATTGAAATAACAATAAAATTAAAGCAAGCCGATTCACATAAAGGTAAGGGTTAGGGTTAGGGTTAGGTTAAGGGTTAGGGTGAGGTTTAGAGCGTTAGGTTTACGTTTAGCGTTACGTTAAAGGTTAGCGTTAGGTTTAGCGTTAGGTTAAGGGTTAGGTTTAGGGTTAGATTTAGGCTTAGGTTAAGGGTTGGGTTTAGGGTTAGGTTTGGGGGGGTTAGGGTAAGGTTTTCGCTTTATTTTTACATTTTTCGATCACAGCGCGATGTTTTCGTCGCGCTGTGATGACGTCAAATGCGCGCTTTCGTCGTCTGTGATTTTGTCGTCCGCGGTTTTGTGGTGGAACCAATATTTAAGCACTGAATCTGAAAGAAGATACTGAGGAAAATTAGCCCTTACGTCTAGTGATGATCAACCGATGATTTTTTTTTCCTGGCGCACCTCCTTAATAAGCAACTTTTCTAAGGTATATTTTCCAGATTTTTTTTTTTAAATTAAGGCTGAAGGCATTAGATGCTATTTGTTTACAGTTCCCTGAGGCTCCATGTCTCAACCAAGCACTATATAAAAATAATATTCAGTCTTTGGTAGCAGATTTATAGATCAAAGTTGCAGCTTTTTTAAAAAAAAACACGCTCCGTCTATACAAAACAGGGATTCCGTATTGCCAGATAAAACCAGCGACAAAAGTAGTGAAACTTGAAAGATCTCTTTGTTGATTTAAGATCAAATTCACATTTTTTAAAATAATAATTGAACACTGCTTAAAATGTCAGATGGCTTAACGGCTCACAACCTCTTACAAATGTCACTGTTAAGAAACCTACATTATTGTGAGGGAAAGCCTGAGGTGATCTCCATCAAAGATTCTTGGCAAAGATTAAGGCCACCTATGGAATCAAAGAGTTTTTGCCAGGTCTTTTACCCATTCAAACTCCCCTCCCACCAACTATAGCAACTATTGCGTGATTGTTTTAAAATTTATTCTTTTTTTTGCTCCTTTTTTTTTTTTTAACCCTCTCCAAATAAGGTTTTTAGGCAAATGTGAGTGGTTTGATTACTTGCTTAGCAGCAACACAACATTTCATCAGTTCCGAGCTTTAAGCCTTTGGTGATAACATTCACAAAATTCACCACTCCAGTTCCACTGGATATACTCCAACAAGGCAAGCTGTGCAATGGCCGATTTTCCCGCTTTTGAACTTGTTCGTTTTTAGGTTGTTTTCATGGTCTTGTCTTGCTTTTATGCTTTCTTGAACAGACGAAACCAATCCTTCTACTGAGAGGTAAACAACGCTGTCAGCGCCTGGGAGAAGGAAAAATGTATCATTGAAATTGTAATATTTTTAACGGTGACTAAATTGCTTACCGTATTTTTTTGGACTATAAGATGCACCGGTATATAAGATGCACCAAAAAGAGGTAAGTAAGGAAAAAAAGTTTTTGTCCTCCCCAGGCCCCAGGAGCACTTTACAGGCTTCAGCAGGGCTGGGGGAAGGCAGAAATGCCCCAGTTTTTGCAAAAAAAATGGGCAGAAATGGGCCATTTTCCGCAAACAATGGAGGTATTTTTGCCTCCCCCCCCAGCCCTGCTGAAGCCTGCATAGTGTTCCTGCGGGCTGGGGAAGGCAAAAATGCCCCCATTTCTGCAAAAAATGCCCCGTTATTTGCAAAAATGGGATGCGGGGGCCGGGCTTCGGGAGGCCAAAAATGGCTTCATTCAGTGTATAAGACACTGAATGTTGATGTCAACATTTCTACGCTCTTTTTGTGGGGGGGAAGGTGCATCTTATACTCCAAAAAATACGGTAACTCAAAGATTTTCTATAGTTGGATCTTTAATAAAATACAGAAATTGGTAATTGCACCAACTACTGACTTTACATGTAGGGGAAATTTGTACAGGTAAAAAGCCTTCATTTTCATTTACATTGTCGATTTCAATTTTCTATATTTTTGGTATCTTTTTATCTCTGCATCTTGGGTTTCTGTTAATTCAGTTACTTGATAATGCTTGTTAATCATAGTTCAATCAAAAGAACGAAACAAATGTGTTAAAATATGATATTAATGTTTTATTTTCCAATGACATTCCAACTGTAAAAAAAATTCAGGAAGAAAAATCCCAAATATTATCAAGGACCTGAGATTTTAATTAGCTAATTAGCATTAGCTAATCTTGATTTTTCAAATTGAAAAGTTTGTTGAACATTGTTTAGATCAGGGGTAGTCAACCTTTTATACCTACTGCCCACTTTTGTATCTCTGTTAGTAGTAAAATTTTCTAACCGCCCACAAGTTCCACAGTAATGGTGATTTATAAAGTAGGGAAGTAACTTTACTTTATAAAATTTATAAAGCAGAGTTACAGCAAACCCCTACCACCCACCATGAAAGCTAGAACGCCCACTAGTGGGCAGTAGGGACCAGGTTGACTACCACTGGTTTAGATCTACCTAAGGCAAAGATTTTGGCTTTATATGTCAAAGCACCTGATATGCCCAAATATGGGAGGGAGCATATTGCTCCCTAGGAGCCTTCCAGGTAGGAAACCATGGTGCTTTGACATATATATATATATATATATATATATATATATATATATATATATATATATATATATATATATATATATATATATATATATATATATATATATATATATATATATATATATATATATATATATATATATATATATATATATATATATATATATATATACACACACACACACACACACACACACACACACCATATTTTTCAGAGTATAAGATGCTCCGAAGTATAAGACTCATCTAACTTTTGGGGAGGCAAACAAGAAAAAAAAATCTACATCTGCCTCTGCCTCCCAGCAATTTGCCTCCTTGCAACAAACAGCCTGTTTCAGTTTAGCACAGCCTGATTGTCGGGCCTCCCGACGATCAGCTGTTTCAGGCTGCAGGGATTGCCATAGCCTATTGCAGCTTCTGCGTGCTCCATTTTTGGCCTCCGCATCCTGTTTTCAGCCTCTGCATACCCCGTTTTCTGGCCTCCACATCCTGTTTTCTGCCTGTTCTGCAGGGATCGGAATGGGCAGAAAATGGGGCACACAGAGGTCGAAAATGGGGTGCGCAGAGGCGGCAATAGGCTATGGCTATCCCTGCAGTCTGAAACAGCTGATGGCTGGGAGGCCGATCCAACCGACAATCAGCTTCTTGTTCTAATCAGGCAGAAGCTGAAACAGGATATTTGCTGCAAGGAGGCAAATTCCTGGGAGGCAGAGGCCAAAGGGTGGGGGCCGGGGCTACATTCAGTGTACCCAAATTTTCACTTTCTTTTGGGGGGGGGAAAGTGTCTCTTATGCTCCCCAAAAATATGGTATAAATTATCTATTCAAAATTAAGCAATTGATTTCGATTGGCCTTGTTCTAATCTCAATAAATGAGAAGAATATTGAAGTTCAATATGTCTAGAAAATTTAACCCTTCATTTCAAAAGAGAGCTAAAAAGACACAGGTGACAGGCAGAGAGCATTGCTCCACTAATTTTCAAAAAAAATTCTTCAATGCTTTACTCTAATAACCACCAACACAACTGTATTAATTATAGCTATAACGATCTCTGCTGTAATAACTCAGTTTGACTTCAAGATTAAACCTGGCTGCCCGAAGTCTGAAACTTTTGCTTGGATGAAAAATAAAAATATTTTTACCTATGTAGCCCGCTAGGTCTTTAAATTCAGGCCTGTTTGCAATAAGTTCTTCTTTTGTTGGAATGTTTATTCCCATGTAACACGGAAACTTTATTGGAGGTGAAGCCACACGGATGTGCACCTGTGAGGGAAAACGCTATTATGATACTGGCAGTGTTTTAATTACATCATAATTTGCAACGAGCGACTTGAGTCAACTTTAGATCCTACAAGGATAAGGGTAAGAACAGAAGACACTGTTGAAGAATTGACTGGGTTTGTCTTAGTAGCAAGAACAGTAGTGGTTAGAAGCAGAAGAGCATTGAAAGAGAAACAGTTAGTGATGAAATATCTCTTCTCCTTCGTCTGCCCTGATATGCACACTTACCTCCTTAGCACCAGATTCTCTCAATAGTTTAATTATAGGGGAAATAGTGTTGCCTCGCACAATCGAATCATCAATAAGGACAACTCGCTTTCCCCTGAAGTTGTCTGACAAGACTCCAAATTTTTTGGCCACTCCCAGCTGTCTTAACCTCATGTTTGGCTGAATGAAAGTTCTTCCTACATATCTGTTTTTGCAAAGCACTTCAACGTACGGTAGGCCACACTGAAAACAAGCAAGACACAAAGATCAAAGTACTTTTTTTTTTTAGTGCAGTGATTAAAACCATTTCCACATGAAATACAATTGGTTTGCAATGAACTGACTTTAATTCATCCCTTCGAACTGGCACAAAGGAAAGACGCAAGTGCTCAAAATCTGCATTGGTACAATTTTCCCCTATTTATTTTTGGGTGACACCATTTATTCATTTGGTATTCTAATTCAGAGTAAAGGTAATAGGCATCCGAAGTATTTTTTTTAAAATCATTCATGTTTTCCCGATGTTTTGTTTTCTATTGGGCTCAATTATAAACAATAATTTTTTGAAAAAAGTACAATTAAAAACGTACCTTGTGTGCATAGCCGAGGGCTGCAGGAGTTGCAGATTCTGGAACTGTGCTAACCAAATCTGCCTCCACTGGGGCCTCAATAGCAAGCTGTTGACCGCATCTCCTTCTTACAGAATATACCATCTGGCCTATGTGAAGAATGAAAACGTGTGTGTTTTTGTGCTGAATTGGCCATAAGTCTCTCTCCTGATTTTAAAATTACACATCTAATAGAGGCACCAATTTAATTTAACTTTCTGAGAAGCGTCTAAGTTTCAACTATGAAGGTCAGGTCTCATAAACACTTGACCTAATACATTCGGTTAATTTTAATTTACATAGCAGCTTTCATAGTAGGCATCCAAGAGTCTATAATAGCAATACCGCCTAGGCTTATACACCGCTTCACAGTGTTTTTACAGCCCTCTCTAAGCAGTTTACAGAGTCAGCCTATTGCCCCCAACAATCTGGGTCCTCATTTTACCCACCTCGGAAGGATGGACGGCTGAGTCAACCTTGAGCCTGGTGAGATTTGATCTGCCAAATGCAGGTAGCCGATAGTCAGCAGAATTAGCCTGCAGTACTGTATTCTAACCACTGCACCATCATGGAATTGTAACCAATACTACAATCCCCCCCCCCCTTTTATGAAAAGAAAACAAAGGAATTGACAAAGAACTGAAATGCCTTTCATGCTAAACGATGTCCTATTGTTAAATAATCCTATCTAATTCTGCAGACATTACGAAAGCCTTCCTTCTTGATTCTACCACAGGGTCAACACTCATAAAGTGTGTTTCGTGACATTTCTCGAAAGTACCCGATAAAATGCTAAGATTTGTTCGGAAAAGCATCATAACTTTTGAAATCTAAAATAATTCTACGACAGGGTCAACACTGATATAGCTTGTGTTGTGTCATTTCTCTCAAGTACCCGGTAAGATGTTAAGGTTTGTTTAGAATAACTTCATAATTTTAAAAATCTAAAATAATGTTATCTAAATAAAAGATGATTTGGGGATATTTTACCTTCAAAGATGCTATCTGGCCTTGCAAAGTACACGTATTCAAAAATGCAGAATGCTGCTGGATCTCCTTTAGGCCTCGGTACAACATCCAAAGTTTGGACATCATATCTGGATATTTTCACAATCTCTCCAGGCATGACTTCCCGATAATATCTTTAAAATATAGTTGCATGTGTTAAACATCCCAACTGCTTTGCTTAGAAACACTGGTATTTGATTACAGAGAAATATCATTTTCAGATTGGAAAAACAACAACATGTTTTTTCTAAAGAGTAAAGGTATCTACAGAAATCTATATTCTTTATTTTGTCAGATGCTTTTGATTATTATTCTGCACATATTACTTATTCTACTTATACCTCCTTATAACGGGAAGGCAGTTTGTTTTTAAATTATCTTCTCAAGTTCTAAAAGAATTTACTTCTTCCTTGAAATTGAAAAAAAATGGGACGAGTTAAAAAGAAAAAAAATCAAATTTTCTTTGAGCATGCAAATGAAGCAATTTCAAGTACAAATAAAATATTTTCTTATTCTATATGCATAAGCAAAATCATATTTAGAGCTTGATAGTTTTTTCATGATTAGTTTTCACAGATGAATTATTTCTTTTTTATTTTTTTTTATTTTTTATTAACAAACATGTAAAATACACACACACAAAACCTAGACGTACACCACATTTACACAATACAATACGAACAGGAGCTTCCTGTTCTTTCTAATAGCAATTATCAATCGATACCGCTCATCTTATATTATTTCCCCTTCTATTGTATTTCATTTGGATTTCACCATTCTTAACCAGGTGAATTATTAGATTATGATGAATTATTTCATTACTTATCTTTTAAGACAGGAGTGACAAACTGGGGACCCGTGAGCCAAAAGCGTCATTCAGAGTTTGCGTCTACCCCAGCTAAGCGAAGGCAAAAACTGTTGCAATACGTCACGTGATATGAATGTGACATGGCGAGTTTGACATCTATGTTTTAAGAAGTGCCCTAATCCCAACATTGCAAAACGATTCAGTGCAATATTGACTTTATTGCTTTAAAACTAAATACTGCTGTACTCCAATATGGTAGATGCAGTGCCCAGTTCTTGCTTAAACAATGAAGGAATTAGTAATCTGCTTTTAATTGCTTTTAAATAAATGAATTATGAACTTACTCTGCACCAATCGATAAAAAGCTGCAGGATTCTGAAGAAACTACCCAGCCTTCAGTTTCAGCATTGTTTTTCCCTGTAATAAATTCAACAAAAATTAAAGAAATGTCTTAATAATTCTAAGAATCTTATTTCTTTCCCTTTAACTTTACACACAACATTTGCTGTGGCTGCAACTGATGCTTTCTATAATAAAACTGAAGAGGTGGAGTAGCCTACTTAAACAGGCAATAGACACTTGCAGGATGTAATAAGTTATACTTGGATTTTCCAAAACACAACAAAATGCCTGTTCACTAACAAAATACAGTATCTACACTTCGCTGTGATAGCAGTATGAAAAATGTATCTGTCTATAGCAAATATACAGTGAAAGGTATGAAAAAAAACTAATGTCACATTAGTTAGCCTAGATGCCAAAGATTCTTTTCCAAAATTTAATTCATAAAAGTTCAAATAATTCTAAAAAATATTTAAATTAAATTTTAAAAAGCATTTAAATTAAAATGTACATTGATACATTTGAATATGTTCTTATTCTCGGTCAGGAATACCAAAAATATTTATTTTCAAATATTCCAGATGTCACAGACTAATCATAAACATATCCACTGAATATGTTTTACTTTACAATTTAATTTAATATAGCACACAAGTGTATGTTACGTTTACTGAAGAATACGTCAGAAACTTAAAGATAGGTGACCTTCCCTAAACAAAGTTTAGGAATTACATTTTTCAGGTGAAAGGATAGATGGTTCACTGGTTTTTTTTAAAAAAAGAATTTGAGAAAGGTAGTATTTTTTTTAAATGAACATACTTTCAACTATAGTTCTCAAAGGGATATATTACACATAGGGAAACCATACCTTTTCCACTGATATCACCTACTGGAACAAGGCGGCCGATACAGAGAGGACGGTTGCCATAGGGATCACGAACCGCATAAATAATGTCTTTATGCATCATCAGAAGTGAATATGAAGTGGGGGTTTCATTCATCAAATTTTTAATCCTGAAAATAGAAAAGCTAGTTTAATACACTCATTACAAGAATTCCAACAAGGGTGGGCTGGGAGTTTGACCTCGCGTAAATGGAGGTCTGTTTTACTGATTTTAATTCTTCTCTCGCGAGCCACATGATTTACCTGGCCACCCAATCTGGTGTATCATCTTCCTCTAAAGGTGGGGTGAATGCCAACAGTTGAGTGATGAGTTCGCTATCAGAACTGGTAGACAATCCCACTCCATGACGCATTAACTGCGTAACAAAAGACAAAGGATTATTATAGATAATTATAGCGCAGTCTCTCTCTCTCCCCCTTCCCTTGGGGGGTGTGTGTGTGTGTGTGTGTGTGTGTGTGTGTAAAGTCGGCAGAGTGCCAATGGGGACAATATAATGAATCCAGATGACCATGTAATTGATTTAGCACTCGGTGCAGATGGTAAACTTTTTACTCAGCATGCAAAAAGTGATGTTATGGTTATATTGATTGTTACCAATATAACAGACTAACAACATAGGGTAGCACTGTGTTAAGTTATAGGCTGCCTTCTAACGGGAACCAAAACATTTCTTTCTATACTAACAATAACAAACATGCTTAGATCAAAAGATACAGAGACTAAATCAGGAGGTAGTTGCCATTTCCAGTTGTATGGCTCCCCCACCCCCACCCCCAAATTTTGACTATGAGGCCCTGCATTTCTGGGAAACAACACAGAGAGTTTTGGGAAACTTTAACAAAAGAAAAGAGTCTTCCATTTTTCAGAGAACAGGAAACCGTAAGCAACTCAACTCGAGCTGCCCAGATACACTCAACACATCAGCTGGCTCACTAGAGGCAACGGCATATTTGATCACTGCTACACCACATTAAAAGGTGTGTACCGCTCTTGGGAGAGAGCGGCTGTCTCTCTGATCATTGCATGATCCACCTCCCTCCCTCCCTCCAGGCAGAAACTTAAAACTGCAAAGCCTATCTTCAAAACAGCGAAGTCTCGCATGGAGGAAGCAAAGTTAGAATTTCAGGCTTGCCTTAAGTATGCAGACTGAAGTGTTTCTGAAACTGTTTCAGAGGGTTCGGATAAATTCACTGATACTGTGCCATACGACTTAGCTTCTGTATGGACCCGTGTGTGCCTACCAAGAGCTTGCATACACAATATACCACTCTATAAAGCCCTAGTAAGACCACACCTAGAGTTCTGCATCCAGTTTTGGTCACCGCACCATAAAACAGATGTTGAGACTCTGGAGAAAGTGCAGAAAAGAGCAACTAACAAGGTTAGGGGACTGGAGACTAAAACATATGAAGAATAGTTGCAGGAACTGGGCATGGCTAGTCTAGTGAAGAGAAGAATCAGGGGAGACAGGATAGCAGTGTTCCAATATTTGAGGGGCTGCCATGGAGAGGAGGGGGGTCAAGCTATTTTCCAAAGCACCTGAAGGCCAGACAAGGAATAATGGATGGAAACTGACCAAGGAGAGATTCAACCTAGAAATGAGAAGGAACTTTCTGACAGTGAGAATAATCAACCCATGGAACAGAAGTTGCCTTGAGAAGTTGTGGGGCTTCATCACTTGAGATTGTCAAGATTGCCATTTGTCAGAAGTGGTGTAGGGTCTCTTGCTTGAGCAGGGGTTCGACTAGATGACCTATAAGGTCCCTTCCAACTCTGTTAATCTGTTAGAAGCCTTGGTTGACAGCTACGTTCAAGCAGCTATGTTGTGCCAAAGAGGAGGCCTTCAGGATAGGGCCTTCTCTGTGGTGGCTCCGGCCCTTTGGAACGAGCTCCCCGCAGAGATTCGGACCCTCACCTCTCTCCAGGCCTTCCGAAAAGCCATTAAAACCTGGCTGTGTCGGCAGGCCTGGGGTCGATGAGTTCCCTTCCCCTCTCGAATCGTGTGGCTGTTGGTTGTTTTAAATGCCCTGTATTTTTTGTTGTAGTTTTTGTGTTTCCCTTCCCCTCCTTGGGTTTGTGCGCCGCCCTGAGTCCCGCCGGGAATAGGGCGGCATATAAATAAAATGAACCTCGAACCTCGACTGGATTTTGTACAATCAGGCCAGAAATGTATTAACAAGGGAGATCAGAGTAGTAAAGAGAAGCTACTCCAAAAAGCTGAGAAACCAGTTCTCAGCTATTGAACCAGCAACTGTGAGGAGAAGCCTGAAGAACATCATTGTAAGGGACCTCCCTTCCTTTACTGAAGATAACTGGCAACTGGCAGATGACCTGAATGTGTTCCAATGTAAGTCTGAGAGGATGTCAGTGTAATCTATTGCTACCTTCCCCATTTCAGATACATACAACATACAGCTACATACAACAGCAGCCAAATCTCCAATACCTATCTCATCCTTCTGCACCCCCCCCAACCTCTGGTGATCTCATAAAAAGCTGTGCAAGCTCTATTTCATAGACAAAAGATCAGAAAAGCACCAGGCCCAGGTGGAGTAATTCCTTCTTGCTTGAAAACCTTTGCTGAACATCTGGCCCCCATCTTCACCCACATCTTTAATGCGTGTCGTGGCGCGACAGTGGCCAGTGAAGCTGGCAACAGAGTTGGAAAGTGAGGAGGTTGGGGAGGAACATGGCCAGTCCTGGGGATGGGGAAAACTCGGACGAGGGCTCTGCATCGGAGGCAGAGATGGGACCAAAGCCTTCTGGAAGTTCTCAGCTGCCTTCGGAGCGAGGCAGCAGTGAGGCAGAGGAACAGGTGGAGCCTGTTCCTAGTGGGTGCATGCACAGGGCTGCCAGAAGAAAAGAACAGCTAAGAAATCAGGGTCGACTTGGGAGTAAAGCCACAGGTGGATGGTGAATGGCCCCTCCCAATAGGAAATAAAAGAGAAGTGAAAGGGGTGTGGGCTTTTGCCAGAAACAATTCATTCGTTCGTTCATTCATTTCAGGACTGTGAAGATCTGTCCGTGAATCTCAGAGACTCTGTGCCAATTCTTTCCTTGCACTGCACTGTGTTTGGAAAATGTTTACATGGCAGCTTTCCAAGCTAGATAAGGTCTGTGGCCATAAATTCACCTTTGAAAGACTGTTTGCCAGGCCTTTGCTGAATGTGAATGAGAGGGATTCACATTCGTTTAATAAAAGGGGTTTTGTCAGGATCAGGAATCTGTTTTGTGCTTTTGGGGGAAGCTTAGTTCAGAACAATAAGTCACTGGAGATGTGTCATGTTCCTTTTTGCTTCAAATGCTCTATTATCATCTCAGTTCCTAAGAAACCTTACATCAGTAAGCTAAATGGCCACAGAAGTTATGAAGACCTTGGAGAGGTTAGGGCTGGCCCACCTGAAAATCATCACGGATCTGCTGTTGTGGTTTGTGGTTTGCCTACTGAGCAAATTGACTGGCAGATGCTGCTGCTGTCAACATGCGCAACACTTTGCAACATCTCGAATCCCTGGGTACCTATTCAGGGCTCCTTTTTGGAGACTTCAGCTCAGCACTCAATGCAATCATTCCAGAAATTCTTCACTCTAAACTGATTTAGCTAGCTGTGCCTGTCCACACTTGTCAGGTAGATTATCAACTTTTTGACAAATAGGAAGTAACAGGTGCAGCTAGAGAAAATTGCATCGACAACCCATGCAATTAGCACAGGCGCCCCCCCCCCCCCAGGACTGTGTGCTCTCCCCACTGCTATTCTATATACCAATGACTGCATGTCTGGTGATCCCACTGTTAAAGTACTGAAGTCTGCAGGCGATACAAGTGCCATTGGACCCATTTGAGACAGTGAAAAGTCCGTATATAGAATTGAGGTTGAACAACTGCATCGTGGTGCAGCTGTAACAATCAGGAGCCAAACCAGGGGTGGGTTTCTCGCCCCGTTCCAACCGGTTCGGTTGGAACGGGGCCGGCGGCGTCCTCGTGCACGCATGTGTACTAGCATCTGCGCGACGCTCCAGCTGCTCCTGGAGGATCGCGCAGGCGCTGTATGCGTCCTGCGCATGCGTGGAAGCGCAGAACTCGTCAAAACCGGGTAAGCACCGTGGGCACGCGGGCGGGCCCTTCGCCATTCCCGGAAGTTACTTACTTCTGGGTTTGCCGACCAACCGGTTCGCGGGGACCGCCGCGAACCGGTTGAAACCCACCCCTGAGCCAAACATACTTAAAACTGTAGAGATAAGAATGGATTTTAGGAGGAGCCCTTCTATTTTACCACCCCTTGCTATATTTAACAGCACAGTATCAGCAGTAGAATCCTTCAAGTTTTGGGTCTCTTTAATGTCCGAGGGTTTGAAATGGACACCTAACATTAGAACCACCATTAAAAAAAACCCGCAAGAAAAAATGTTCTTCCTGCATCAACTCAGAAAGTTCAGTCTGTCCCAAAAGCTATACAGTTTTACAGAGCAATTATTGAGTTTGTCATCATGCATTTCTGTAACTGTTTAGTTTGGTAAACAGTAATCAAACAGGACAGGTAAAGATTCCAATGAATGGTTAGGACGGCAGAAGGAACAATTATAACCAGCCTGACTTCCATAGACGACCTTTATATTACATGGGTCAGAGATCACATCCTGGACATTAATTGTTTCAACTCCTTCCCTCAGGACGACAACACTAGACACAGGGTGTTCTGACCTAGGCTTCCCAAGAGCCTGAAGCAAACTCCTGAAAAACACCCCTTTTATTAACCCCTCATTCACATCCAGCAAAGTCTTTCAAGGGACGATTTACAGTCACAGACCTTACCTGGCTTGGAGAGCTGCCAAGCCGATATCTGCAGAACTTGGCAAGGAGTCTCAGAGAGTCACGAACTAATTAAGTGAACCAATGGTCTCCTGCAAACTTCACTCCCCTTTCGCTCCTCTTTTATTTCCTCTGGGAGGGGCCATTCACCGTCCACCTGTGGCCTTACTCCCAAGTCAGCCCCTGTTCTTTAGCTGTTCCCTTCGTCTGGCAACTCTGTGCATGCGCACACTGGGAACAGGCTCCAGCTGTTCGACTGCCTCACCGATGTCTGACTCTGAAGGCAGCTGACAACTGGCATATGGCTCTGGCCCCCTCTTTGCCTCCGACACAGAGCCCTCATCAGAGCCTTCCCCAGACTCCAGGACCGGCCCATGTTCTTCCCCAACCTCCTCACAAATCTGCTGTGGCAGGCCACAACACAGGGTAAGGTTTTCCCCTCATGTCATCACTCTGCTGAATACCTAATTCTCACAGTGAAGTCTAGTGTTTATGTACATTTACCTATGTTGTATGGCTCATCATCATCATCATCATCATCTTTATTTTCTTCACTACCCGCTCTTATTTGTATTATGATTATTATTACTCAGTTGTTTTGCATGCACACTGACAGCTTCTGCACTGGAGAAAAATTACTTTTGTATCTAATCACACTTCTGTTATTGCTACTGCTGTTCTGTTCTATCCTAATGCAATTGACCGAAATAGATCAGTGTGCTTGAATGGAACAAGGGGGGGAAAAAAACTTGGATCAAAAGCTAGGATCAGAAAAATTTTGTATTCCACATTTCTCATTCACAAAAAAAACCGCTCTTGTGAGTCTGTAAGACTAGGATTTCTAATTTTAAATTTAATGTCACTGTCTTAATTAGTAAAAGTGCAGCAGTAGAGGTACTGGACTAAGAGAGAGATAATCAGGTTTGAGGGTCTCCTTAGGTATGGAAATCAATTTGGTGATTTTGGGTTAGGCAGTTTCTCCCAGCCCTAGACTAGGAAGTTGAAAAACATCTTATCTACCAACTTGCACTGGATCAGCATAGTAAATAATGATATCTAGTCTTTAACTTATCAATTTATTTTTGACTGGCATTGACAGCCACCCAATTCAGAACAAACGAATGAAGAATTCTACAGTGGATTGATTCAGGTTGATGATAATTATATATACTAATTATGGAGGAATAGCCATAGTTGACTAACAGTCAACACATTGTATGCGAATCCTCTCATTTCTACCAATGGGATGTTAAGCGTGCATCTTCTCAGTCATATTCAGAAGCTGCACAAAGTAAATTTCCAGAAGTGATTTGCTTCTTTGGAAATTTGTTTCATTCACAACTACAGATACGAAAGTGAACTGAACTGCACTCAAAACAATCAATTATCAGATTTACACTGTGTGTGGTAGAGAATGAATTAAAGGTGAACATGGTGGTGATTGGCACCCTTCTCTTCTCACCAACTTCCTGCTTGCGAGAGAACAAGGGGTCAGAGAATAAGCAGACCATATCTATAGGCCTTAGACCAGTGTTTCTCAACCTTGGCAACTTGAAGATGTCCGGACTTCAACTCCCAAAATTCCCCAGCCAGCATTCGCTGGCTGGGGAATTCTGGGAGTTGAAGTCCAGACATCTTCAAGTTGCCAAGGTTGAGAAACACTGCTTTAGACCTATGGGGGTGTTCACCATCACCTGGGCAGATATGCTACGTCTAAAGAGCATGCATTTCAGGCATCCACATGGGGGAGTCTTCTGAGGGAGAATGGCTAAATGCTGAATGCATGAGTGGTTATAAACTGATTTAGAGGGGACAGGATGGAAAAGATTTCAGAATAACAGTTGGAAGGGACCTTGGAGGTCTTCTAGTCCAACCCTTTGCTCAGGCAGGAAACACTATATCATTTCAGACAGACTGTTGTCCACTCTCTTCTTAAAAACTTCCAGTGATGGAGCATTCACAATTTCTGGAGGTAAGTTGTTCCACTGATTAATTGTTCTAACTGTCAGGAAATTTCTCCTCAGTTCTAAGTTGCTTCTCTCCTTGAGTAGTTTCCACCCATTGCTTCTTGTTCTGCCCTCAGGTGCTTTGGAAAATAGTTTGACTCCCTCTTCTTTGTGGCAACCCCTGAGATATTGGAACACTGCTATCATGTCTCCCCTAGTCCTTCTTTTCATTAAACTAGACATACCCAGTTCCTGCAACCCGTTCTTCAAATGTTTTAGCCCCCAGTCCCCTAATCATCTTTGTTGCTCTTCTCTACACTCTTTCTAGAGTCTCCACACCATTTTTACATTGTGGCGACCAAAGCTGGATGCAGTATTCCAAGATGACTAAGAAGGTGAACAGAAAGCTTCATACAAGCTCACATTGCTGCTGTGCATTAGGGTTGGGTTTAGAATTTAGGTTTCTTTCCATCTGATCTCGATCCTTACAATTTATACATTAGAATAGAATAGAATTGTTTATTGGCCAAGTATGATTGGACACACAAGGAATTTATCTTTGAATTGTCTTAATGAATTTGGACTGTACTCTTATAATGATCTTTGCATCCTATTATTACCAAATGGCTATAAACCTTCTCTATTACGAGTGAATTTACTATCCTTTTCAGCTTTCTCATCTTAGGAAAACAGATCCCTACCTTTCTCCTCAGTCGCATTGCATTTGTTAACTCTCCATTGTGGGCGACCGCAATCTTCCCATGCAAAGTTTCCACCACGAACGGTTGACAGTTATCAAGGACAGACACCCCAGAGGTAGAGTATCTTGTATGGCCGATTCCAAGATTTGAAACGTAGAGCTTCTTCAGACTATCTTCGCTGAACACGTGATTAACAAGACCCATTCCCTGCAAAGAAAAAGGAAATGGGATGGATGAACTAAAAGGGAGTTCCCAGTATTGCTTACAGCAGTGTAAAACTAACGAGCTAATTTAGAAGAAAAAACTCTACTTAATGGACATTTATTTACAAAACTTATATGACTGCCTGTCTCATACAATGAATCAAGACACAACAATCAAAAAAACCATGGTTAAAAACAAAAGTGCCATTCCTCCCTTCCCAGGCACCAGATCAAATATCTGCCCAGGTCAACCCCCATCCTAGCCCAATGGTTGGATAAAAAGGCCCTGTCAACTTGCAAAGGTATTTGGTATTTGGTATTTATTAGTATTTATAGGCCGCCCTTTTCCCTGAGGGGACTCAGGGCGGCTTACATAAAATGGGGAAGGGAAGGTACAGACAATAGACACAAAACAGTACATAAAAGTAAAAATAGTAAACACCATTCATTCATCATTCGGGTGGGGACAGATTATCTTTATCCCCAGGCCTGACGGGCTAGCCAGGTCTTAAGGGCTGTGCAGAAGGTCTGGACGGTGGTGAGGGTACAAATCTTCACGGGGAGATCGTTCCAAAGGGTCGGAGCTACTACTGAAAAGGCTCTCCTCCGTGTGGTTGCCAGTCGACACTGACTGGCAGATGGTACTCGGAGGAGGCCTAATCTATGCGATCTAATTGGTCGCAGGGAGGTAATTGGCAGGAGGCGGTCTCTCAAAGCATCCCTGGCCTGCTCTCGAGTTGCCATAGGCAAGGGGGATGGGAATCTGATGACACAGCACAGCAACCACAAACAGAAGCACATTCCAGACATATCTTTCTCAAGGCTTTCTCCCAGGTTACCCACAGCAGCTGGAGGGGCATGATCTCTACAGCCCATGAAAGTGCTCTGCTGGAAAATGTGATTTATGACACACCCTGGGGGGGTGGGGAAACAGTGTCATAATTGGGTCGTAAATTACGTGAGGTCAAAGTTGGCTTCACTTGGGTACGTGCTGACATGTTGCTCCTAATAATTGGAACTCTGACAAGCCCCATGGAAGAATAAAAGGGTAGGAATCTCTCGGATCTAAGGTGGGACAAAGATCCAAAGAGTTTGCTTCCGAAGACCTATCAGATGGCAACATTTAAGGAAGGACATCTGGAGCCCGCCGACCCTAAGTAACTTAGTATGATGGAAAGATGCCATGGGGGAGATTGCCTGCAAGTAACCTAGACCTTTGCCATTTGATGTTTGAACCAGCCCCTTGAATTGCACTGGGAAAGCAACTGAAAGTCAATGTAGCCCACAGAGTACTGGTTTACTCAAGTGAACCACAAGGCAACCAGTCCATGCCACAAGGCAACCAGTCCATGCCATGTCCGAAGCTATTCATTTGTAGCTTTCAGATGGTTTCAAGGGCAGCCCCATGGAGCGTATTCCACAAGGGAGGTGATTAAGACATCCCTTAACTAAATCCATTAAATTAATTTACAACACACGCAAATACTACCACATGTTATCATTTTCTAAATATTTTGTTCACATTCCTCTTGTGACACACAAGTTACATTCGTTACTTTATGATTTTGACGGTTAGATTTAGGAGAGTTGTAAATTAAAAATTTGAGTCAGAGGTGGTAGTCAGCAGGTTCTGGCCAGTTCTGGAGAACCGGTAGCGGAAATTTTGAGTAGTTCGGAGAAGCGATAAATACCATCTCTGACTGGCCCCACCCCCATCTATTCTCTGTGTCCTGAGTCCCAGCTGATCAGGAGGGAATGGAGATTTTACAGTAACCTTCCCCTGCCACGGCCACAGAACTGGTAGTAAAAACTTTGAATCCCACCACTGATTTGAGTGTCAAAATCATGCATAGATGACTCTCTTATTTACATCATTCAGAGAGAGAGGGAGGGAGGGAGGGAGGGAGGGAGGGAGGGAGGGAGGGAGAGAGAGAGAGAGAGAGAGAGAGAGAGAGAGAGAGATTTTGAGTTCTTACAGCATTCATATTTAAAGAGAGAAAACAAATTAAGAGTAATCTCCACATCTTTTTTTTATCCCTGAAGTACTAGGCTGGGCACAGCTCCTTCTAGGGAAAATCTATTTATGAGGCAGCTAAAGTTAACACCGTTTAATGGCTCATCAACATCTTCTAAATTATCTTCTCCTCCCTTCCCACCTCAGGAATGCCAGATAATATTTACCTTGTGCACTTTGAAAGAATGGGCTGATTCTCCATCACTTGTCACAATCCCGGCACTCTCTTGGCCTCTATGAGAAAAAGAAGAGCAGGTAAGGAACCTGTATTTCTGAGACTGGATCTTTATGTCACCCAAAAGGTGCCATTCATGGTTGAAGGATTTTTACAGGTGTTGTGAAGACCCCAAGATCCGAAAAAAGTTTTCTAAATTGTAAGAAAATAACTCTTCCTCCTAAAACCAAAACCACACATGAAGAACAACAATAAACAAAAAAAATTGTGGGAATGGGGAGATGGAAAGAAACAGTCTGTAAAAAGAGACGGTTGATTGAAATTTTAAAAGAAAAGTTCTCACACCTGCAATATTTCATTGGGAAGATCATTTTTCCTGGTAAGTTCTAATGCTGAATTGTGAAAGTGGCGTTCAATGATCCGAAAAGCGGATCCTGTACCTGCGGGAATATACTAGGAAGAAAAAGAAGTTCTAATGCTGAATATATGATCCTGGTCCACATACACCCTTTAACTTGGTTTCCATAGACCTCATAGTTATTAGACAAGGATAGGTTTTCATGAGAAGAAAAAAAATATTCCAGGATTCCAAGGTCTTAATATCTAGAGTCATAACTAAAAACAAAAGCATTTTCTCATGGGAAGGATTCTTATAATTAATTCCAAAACCTTATTAATCCCAAAACCATCCGGACCTGTAACTCCCCAAAATCAAACTTCTAATTACCTTTTTGCCGCTTATCCACCACCCCATTTTTTTTAAAAAAAATCCTTAAAAATTGTATTTCAAACCACTTTTATTAAGGTTTGAAAGAAACTCAACGACTGTTTTGAAATGTGTTGCTCCCAAAATTCCTAAAACCTAAAAGAGTTAACAAGCATTTTCTGAAAGTGATTTGTAAAGAAAGTACGTGTATCCAATTTTATTTTATTTTGACCGTGGTTTGTGCAAAAAGATTATTCCCTTGGGTCCCAAAACTCTAATTCTGGAGACTGCTGTCTTGCAGTATTCTCATGAGAAGGAACTCTCTGGAGCAACTCTGGGTAACCTCAAGTCTCTTCATTGTCCAGGGAGCAATTAAAAAAAAGGTGGTTTATTTACTGACTCTTCATTCCACCATGGTTATTGGCTGTGCTTTTAGTAGAGTCAATCTTCAGTTGCCATTTCCCCCCAGAAGTCGCTTTCTCTACTATATTAGAGGTATGGCTTGCATACTTGAGAGACCGCCTGCTGCCAATTACCTCCCAAAGACCCGTCAGATCTCACAGGGTCGGCCTCCTCCGGGTTCCGTCCACCAGCCAATGCCATCTGGCTACTACCCGGGGGAGGGCCTTCTCTGTAGCATCTCCAGCCCTTTGGAATGAACTCCCCGCGGAGATCCGGACCCTCACCTCTCTCCAGGCCTTCCGGAAAGCCGTCAAAACCTGGCTGTGCCGGCAGGCCTGGGGTTGATGAGTTCCCCTCCCCTCTCGACTGGTATGGCTGTGTGATTTTCGTGTATTTTAATTATGTGTACTGTTGTTTATGTTCCCTTTCCCCTTTGAGTTGTTCGCCGCCCTGAGTCCCTCCTGGAGAAGGGCGGCATACAAATAAACCAAATACAAATACAAATACAATACAATAGGACATAAGAGTGCTTACAGCACCATTTCCCAGTTTGATGCCTTCCATATCAAGTTGGACCACAATTCCCAGAATTTCATTAAGCATTGCCGTAGTTCCCATTATATTTGAAGAACCCCAAGTTCGCTGGGATGTCAGGTTCAAAGCATCCCATCAAAAATACTAGATTAAAGAATCTTTAGTGGGGGAAGAGAAAAAAAAGGCATCCCCTTTCCCCTTTCCCTTCTTAGAATCCTGTAATATGAATCTGTTGGCTAGTTATTTAGCTGCCATGGCAACATCTCCCAAGTATTATGGAATACCAAGGTTCCTTTGTTGGGCAAGTATGGCATTACACAGGGGGACTCAATTAGCACCTGAGATAGTTACAGAACCCAGATTTTTTTTTGGGGGGGGGAGGAAGACACTTAAAAAGAACCATTTATATACAAAAAATATATATCTACAGAATATATGACTCTTTCCAAAATATCTTCTATATTCAAATAAATATTTTAATGAAATGTTTTATTTGAATATATAAAACGGAAAATGAAAATTTAATTGAAATAATTTGCAAACCAATTAAAATTGGTATTGCAGTGTGTGTTATCTCATTTTCTATTAAGATGAATCTTGCATTTGTAAAGGATGTCATGGATTTGCTCTAGACAATACAAAAAAGAATATAGACGTGTTTTCCACACAAACTTGATCTTAAAATTTCCTTAGTTTGCTTTTAGCATATTATACTTGATTCACTCAGAAGACTACTGACGTGGAACTATTACTGAATATCCCTGAATGCTCAGAATTCAAAGTACAGTGACTCCATTAGTTAAGAATCACAAAAGGCTCTGTGAAGGCAAATCAGGCATTTAGGAGAAGGGTAAGTATGTGTATATGTGTGAAATTATGAATCACAGTTTTGAAAGGGATACTAAACCATGTGAACAAACAAAATATTTCACAAAACTGAAGGCATTATTTGCTAGCGAATCTGAAGAGAATCAAAGTTTCAAGGAATCAAGGAAATCAAATGTTTTCATTCCAAACAAAATCATAGTTTACAGTGTTTAGTGCAGTGTTTCTCAACCTTGGCAACTTGAAGATGTCTGGACTTCAACTCCCAGAATTCCCCAGCCAGCATTCGCTGGCTGGGGAATTCTGGGACTTGAAGTCCAGACATCTTCAAGTTGCCAAGGTTGAGAAACACTGGTTTAGTGTGTGTGTGGAATAGAATAAGAATAGAATGGAGGAGAATAGATCAGAACAGAATTCTTCATTGGCCAAGTGTGATTGGACACACAAGGAATTTATCTTTGGTGCATAAGATCTCAGTGTACATAAGGAGAATAAAAATACATTCATCAAGAATCATAAGATACAACACTTAGTCATAGGTAATCATACGCAATCAAATCATACCAGGAAACAAACAGAACAATATAAATCTGACATATACATCAAATTTATACGCTGACATACGTTGGACAACACCTCCCATCATCCTCAGCATCCAGCCAGGCTTGTGATCCAATGCCTCTGGAGGGGGCCAGATGGAGGGAGGCTTATTTAGAGCTCTCATGTACATTAAGAGCAGAGATTATATTTAAAGCCCGTTGCATAACAAAGGTTACAGCATGCATTCCATCTCTGGAATTGTGCTTAATTTCTGCAAAGCAGAAAACAGCTTATTTGGGGGGTGCCAAATGATTAACAGACTTTGCAATCATTTCTGCCCGAGCTGCTTTATTTTTCCGCCTCTTAAGACGGGACCTGCTTATTTGGCAGTTTCTCAAGTTACTCCCCTCAGGCAGCTTGAGCCAGTAAAACTGGATCCTTTCATCTCTGTGGAGCTTACTGACAATCAGCCGTCTGGTTTCCTAGGAAACGCAATCTTGGCTAGAAATAGTGAATCATTTCCAGGTCACTTTCAACATGGAGAGTGGAGCAGGAAGGCATTGGACTGAGGAGGAGGTTAAAGCCTTGCTAAGCGTCTGGTCAGAAAAAAATATCAGAAAGCAACTCCATGGGACCTTACGGAATAAAGGGATATTTATTTACATTGCTAAAAGGCTTCAGGAGTTGGGGATCTGCAGAGACTGGAAACAGTGTCGGGCAAAGTATAAAAACCTGAAATATGAATATAGGACAGTTAAATATGCCCACAACTCAGGGGATGCTACCAAGACTATGAAGTTCTTTCATGAGCTGGATGCCATATTGCAACATAAACCTGTCACCCACTTAACAGAGGAGGAGAACGGCAGGTGTTCAGCCAATGACATCATAAATGCCACCAAGGAGAACAATGAAGGTAAAAAAAAAAAACAATCACGCCAAACTTCTTTTTTTTTTCTTATTGCTGTTATCTAAAATACATACAAGCTTGTAAACCTCAGACCCATGCAAGGCACTGCAGATGACATAGTTGGTAGAACAAACCGACTTAATGCGCTCCCTTATCTGTGTGTCTCTTGGGGAAGGGAAGGAGGGGGGGTGGAGGAGAGAGGAGGAGGAGGGTGTCTGTTCCTGAATGTTTCTATAAATACATAAACTTAAGTTAAACCAGCTGCTGGAGCTAGCCAGTTTCCTAAGCCGAATTCCTCTAGAGAAAAACAAAAGCAGAAAAAAAAAAAGACTAAGGGCCTGCAAACTTCTACTGGGTTTATTGCTGCTTTATGTGTAACATTTTGTGCTGTTTTATAGTTGCGTTGCTGGGTTTGAGGAGAAAATGCTGAGCTACTGAGTAATAAATGTATCTATATCTACATATACATTTCTTGTCGTTCTGTTCGTGCCCTGCTAGAATTTAAGCAAAAAGGACCAAAAAATGCAAATCACCTTCTAGCGGGGAATGGAAACATGTTGTCCCTTTTGAAATTTTGTTTTTCCAAGAAATTTACCTTATCTTGCTTAAGGGGGGGATACATTATAAACATTTAAAGCACGTTGAAGTTCTTTTAAAGGGTGAATCAACTGCTGAGATGGCAACCTTCTAAAAAAACTATATTCACAAGAGTTTTTGCATATTTGTATGTGATGTATTTTGCTTGCCTGCCGGAAATACAAAAAATATATTATTTGTGAAAGCAAAAAAAAAAAAAGCAAAAAAAAAAAAAAAAGACCTTAACCAAATCAAGCCACTTGGACAAAAGTATTTCTTGATAATAAATAAGAGCATGTGTAAATTATTATTTCATGGAGTTTTCGAGTATCGTTTTATAATCACAAGAAGATTTTTTTTCCCCTTTAAAACATGATCAGGGAAGTAATTGAACGTGTTTCATTTTCTTTAGAGAATTCTCGGTTATCTGATTTTAACAAGAAAGAGGGGGGAAAAAAAGTCTGCATAAACCTTGGAATGCATGTGAATTTGTTTTAAATTAATAAACCACTGATTTTTTTAAATAATGCAAAACAATGCAGTAAAAGAGAGGAAAATCCCACAAATTGAATCCTGTGTCAAGATAAAGGGTTTGTTTGCTCCAAGTTTTGAGGATGAGGATGATTTTCTTGTTCTGTTTTCAGAGTTTATCAATTCCAACTTACATACGTAAATTAATTATATAGCTTCCATTATCTGTCAATCGGCTCGTCACAAGAGTCCATCATGACAGAAACCCAATATTTTTACTGTTGCCTTTGTTATATTTGTGTTATATTTTCGCTGATAAATAAATAAATAAGCTTCCTCCCATAATTGGGGCATACCAGGGGTTGTGACACTAAATATATACCTTCCTCCCTGGCTTCAGCTGATAAGGAGGAGGACCTGTGGCTTAATGGCTAAGATGTCTGCCTAAGATGTAATAGAGCACAGGTTCGAATCCCAGTAAGGGTATGGCTAGCTGATGAGAGCTAAATAGCTTGAAATAGATCTATACTAGTCTCCCTTTATTTATTTATTTATCAGCGAAAATATAACATACATACATACATACATACATACATACACACACACACACACACAAATATATCTACATACATATATACATACAGGCCCCAATTATGGGCACAAATAAAACACACACACACACACACACACACACACACAGACAGACACATACATACGCACACATACACACAAATTATATATACACATATACTATATATATATATATATATATATATATATATATATATATATATATATATATATATATATATATATATATATATATATATATATATATATACACACATATACACATACATACACACACACACACACATATATATATCTCAGTGGTGGGTTTCAAAATTTTTAGAACCTCTTCTGTAGGTGTGGCCTGCTTTGTGGGAGTGGCTTGTTGGCCATGTGACAGGGTGGGAGTGGCTTGCCAGCCAAGTGCTGGGTGGGCGTGGCCAACTTGTAAAATGTGGTGAAACTCACTTAACTAAGCTCTTGCTTAGCAACCAAAATGTTGGCTTAGAAACTCTGGCATTTGAAGTACACAAGTCTTAAAGCTGTCAAGTTACAAGACCCTTGCACCCCCTAACCCTTTAAAAAAAACCCAGGGGTGTTTAAACTTGACAGCTTTAAGACTTTTGGACTTCAACTCCCAGAATTCCTCCTCTCGCTCTTCATCTTGATGATGTACGGACAGGCGGGGGGAGGGAGCTGGAACCGGTTCTAAATGGCACTGTAGATTTGTGGAACCTCTTCTACAGAAGAGGTTAGAACTGGCAGGAACCCACCCTACAAACATACATACATACATACATACATACATACATACATACATACTCACACCTAATATTCTTAAAATCTCTAAATAAAGATATTACGTTACAGCAGCTAGCCCTAGAGAGAATTTCCCCGCAATCCAAATCAAAGAGTTGAATCTAATTGGTTGCCACTAAGTGAACAAAAGCATGTTTCCCTTCCCTCTTCTTCCCTAAAATACTGTCTACTGATACATAAAAGAGTGAAGGACTCTGTTTAAGAAAGTAGACTGCTACGCAGAAGGAAAGGTGGCATTTGCAGAAATCAGTACCGTAATGGCACTTTCAGATGATCTTGAGAAATGGCTCCTCCCTCGTTGTCAATAACTGTGGTAAAAATGAGCCACACTTTCATGGGGTAAAGGGCAGATGGAGGCTATACATTGGCCATAGAGCCAAGGTGGCGCAGTGGTTAAAAGCAGCACTGCAGGCTACTGCTAGATCAGCAGGTCAGCGGTTCAAATCTCACCGGCTCAGGGTTGACTCAGCCTTCCATCCTTCCGAGGTGGGTAAAATGAGGACCCAGATTGTTGGGGGCAATATGCTGACTCTCTGTAAACCGCTTAGAGAGGCCTGAAAGGCCTATGAAGCGGTATATAAGTCTACTGCTATTGCTATTGCTATTGCTATTGCCATACTTTGGAACAACTTCTATGTAGTAATTGAACCCAATCTTCTATAAACTATTAAGAATGGAGTTCTTTCTTACAGCTGTTGGAAGAAATGTCCTTCTGGGTTTAGTTCCAAGTGGGGAGAAAGACACTGGAGACATGGTGGCTGCTTGGAAAGATGGTTTTAATAGTGGACAGGATCCCATGCCTTGAAGATGTTGGGTGAAGAAGGAAAAAAGGGAAGAGATGCTGAGAGTGCCTAAATTTTATACTCTCTCTGGGCTTTTGAATTTGAGCTTGTATTCTGATTGGTTGTCAGACTCCCATAGAGCCATGTAGGGGCAACTCTGTAGGCTGTCCTAAGTCCCAGGCTTGGTTGAGTCTTGCTGGGTGATGTAATCTTTCCAGGTGCCATGTGGTGAGATGGGTAGAGGACTAATCCTAACTTTGTTGGATCTTGGGTGAAGGCATTTGCTTATGAATATACCTAGGTATCTTCTTTATTTCTTAAGTGTAGATATCTGCCGTGGGCTATTGAGGAGGATAGGTGGCTATAAGAGTGAGTCTGTTTCCTGCCTAAAAACATTTCTCCATTTCTCACCCAGGGAAATATAATATTCTGCCTTTTTAATATTTCCTAAAATATTTCATTTTTCTAGCAGAGGGGTGGGTGCTGACTTCCTACACAGCCTTCAGATGGATGAGCTGGAGCCATCAGACTGATGATATGATGATGATGATTTGTTTGTCTTTATATTCTTTTACTAGAGGGGTTTTATTGTATTCCCATTGATGTAGAAGACGTACAATCTTCATAACATTGATAGAATACTAATCATATCAAATCAATCCAATCCATGAATCAGTCATATGTTTTGAAAATAGAAAGCCTCATGAAATGTGGTGTTTCCTACACTGTCCAGGGCTGCTGAGTAAAATGAATTCTGTACAAATGCTTATGCAATTAATTTATTAGCTATTGTTTCACAGATTATTATCAGCCCATGGGGAAAGTGTTACTGCTCAAATTGATTAGTCTTGTTTAACCAATCTGGCCTGACACAATTCCTTTTGTTATGCAACTATAGACTCTGTTTGGGTTCTCCATATCTCACAAAATGTTGGTTTATAGAATAAATAAAAACTATTACGGTTTATCATGAAGGGAAGCTAGCTATTATGCAGCCATGGGGTTAATTATTTAGCCAAGTGTTTCTTGATTGGAGAAAAACTCTCAACAATTAACAAAGGATCAGAATTCTCCTTGCACAAATGAACACTAAGATATAGTTGCATTGGAAGTGGAATGGGCAGCAAATACATTTAATGAATAAATAATATGGTATTTGTAAAGTAAAAAGGAATTGTAGTTTGGATTTGATTCAGAAAATGTGGCAGCTCCAATTTTGGAGTTTATAAGAGTCTTAAATTGTTGTGTTAGAGTTCCTAGATGGAAAAATATCAATATTTCTGATGGAAGCATTTAACTCAGGTTTCCAGTTTTATACTGTCTATACATCATCATCTTCCTCCTCCTCCTCCTTTCTTCTATCTATCTATCTATCTATCTATCTATCTATCTATCTATCTATCTATCTATCTATCTATCTATCTATCATCTATCTATCTATCTATCTATCTATCTATCTATCTATCTATCTATCTATCTATCTATCTATCTATCTATCTATCTATCTATAATAGCTGTCTGTGTGTGTATATGTTCCAGCATAACTCTGGAACACCTGGAGCAATTTCAACCAAACTTGGTACACAGATGACTTACTCTCTGGAAAAAAATACTGTGGGGGGTAAGACACCCCTAACGCCCCCCGGGGTGTGTATTCTGTTAAGATACAGCCTATTGTGCCTTAAAATGGCGTCTACTATACAGCGCAGTAGGAGTTGCCATGGTTAATGGCTTCAAAGTACTCCACAAGGGTAAGGAGGAAAATCCAACATTAAAAATTATGTTTGGTCTGGACATTTTCTCCCTATAAATAAATACACGGGCAATGTCAGGTTATCAACTACTTTGTAAATAAATGTTAAGCCTTTATAATTGAATGGGAATTCAAAAGATATGGCAGTAGCACTGCTGGGACATCCTATAATTCAGAGAAGTCAACTCTGCTTAGAATAACCAGTTTAAATCAAGGATGAGAAACATTTTTGGGGCTATGTAGCATGTGGGAACCATCCCCCCCCCCAAAAAAAGTAATTGGGTGCTGTTCATAAAAGCTAGACTTTACTTCATCACATTTCTGTTTAATTAAAAGCTGAAATAATATGATTACTTCTCAGGTATGACTTGAATGGCTTCTCACTTTGTAGCATATAATAAAGTTACCCCAAGTCCAATCTGCAGAAAGAGCTAATGGCTCTACCATTATTCTAATGACAGTTTCTTGGATATAATCCTTACCTCAGGCTAACTTTAAGCAGTTTTAAAATGTTTGTAGACTGGGAACTAAATGCTGCAGTTCCAAATCACTTCAATTAAAAGCTGGACCTATTCAAGCAATTAATTTAAAACTTAATTTGTTTATAGTGCAGAAGGGATAGTAAAGTAAGGAGATGCTATTCTTTTATTTAGAGCAGGGGTAGTCAACCTTTTTATACCTACCGCCCACTTTTGTATCTCTGTTAGTAGTAAAATTTTCTAACCGCCCACCAGTTCCACAGTAATGGTGATTTATAAAGTAGGGAAGTAACTTTACTTTATAAAATTTATAAAGCAGAGTTACAGCAAACCCCGACTGCCCACCACGAAAACTGGAACGCCCACTAGTGGGCGGTAGGGACCAGGTTGACTACCACTGATTTACACCAACTTGTCTGGCAATGTGTCTCTCTTACATTCTGTTGTACGAGTAGAGTTTTGTTCATGCTTCCATCTTATTTTCACACTGTACACACAAATGTACAGAAATAACATATATTATTTATGCCTCTTCTCTTTTATTTTCAGTTCTGAGTGGCTTAAACATGATTTATTCTAGCCGAGTTTATCAAATGTACTCCTTGACGTTACAAGAGTTCATGCTTCAGGACAATTTTATGGCTATGTTAAATTTTGTGGTTTTTAATCAAGCCTTTTCCATTCCCAAGATGGATATGTAGTAGCATAGAATCAGGTGTTTTTCAATATAACACTCTATGCCCTCCCTACCTACACATATTTTCTTCTTTATAATTCCAGGCGAAGTCTCAATTACATTGGAAGAAGAAGAAGAAGAAGGAGAAGAGGCTTCTACCAATCCATTGCTGTTTATTTCCCATTGTAGGCCTATTGAGCTAGGTAATGAAAGGCAGCATGTGAGAGGGGGTGAAATGGATTGTTTTCCTTTTTACTGTTTTAGTGGCATGACCATAATATTGGAGGTTGTTGGAGGGCGCAAGTAGAGGACTAAAACACACACACACACACACACAAATCCAATATGGGAGTTTTGAGTGCATGGTTGTGCATACCATTTGTCACAACCTCCTCCACAAATAAACTTGTATAGGTCACATACATATTGCAAAGGTTTGTTAGGAAATATAAAATGCAAGATTATTAACACCAGAAGTGGTATTCACTTACTTTCCCTACTGGTTCACAAATGTGAACGCCCCATACACACCTGCCCTAGGCCTTCCGTGAATGTATTTTGATCACACATGAGGCTTGCACATAGGCGCGTGGCTTGAAAACGTCCCTAAACAGGCCCGACATAGAGCCAGGATGGGTGGGTGGGCCCATCCACGATTTTCACAACCGGTTCTGGCAAACCAGTCTGAACCGGCTAAATTCCACCTCTGATTAGCACCTATTTCTTAATTATTGCCTTCAGAGAAAATGTATTAGAAAATGTTTTGTGTGTCCCTGCCCAACTGAGAAGCTCGTTTAGAGACAACAGAGCAAAATCCAATCAAATTTCATCCTTTAATTGCCCATACTTAATGGACAGAATCTTGCTGAATTAAACCTATCAACTTCTAACCCGGTGGACATAGTCCGAGAGATGTTAGGTGTGTGGCTATCCTGAACCTCTTTCCTCTTAGTCTATAGAGGTGGGTGAATAAAAGCTGGTAAAACACTGAGGTAATCAAAAGCTGAGGAATCAAGAAACTTATGTCGAGACAATTCAGGCATTTGAGGCTATGAAAATTGATGTCACTGGCTGAGATATTGATTGGCTTAAGTGTGCATGGTACCAGTATAGTTAGCTAATTTAGCAGCCCTTGTTAATACTTCAGATTTATGGGGGGGGGGGGGACACACATGTATAATACAGTAGTAGAATTACTTTGTTTTCCTGAGACGGGTAGCAACATTAAAGATTTAAGGAGGTTATTATATTAGGGGAAAACGACATACACTTCTGCAATGGTCTCTTGTCTGGTGGCCAGCTCTTCCCCTCATTCCTCAAGATCATTTCCCATACCAGGGGCCTGCAACCTTAAACACCTGAAGAGCCATTTGGACTCATTTCCCACAGAAAAGAAAACACTGGGAGCTTCAAAACCTGTGTGTATGTGGCCAACTCAACATCACTCCCTCCCACCCAGTCACATGACTCCTCCCAGGTTTTGTGGCTCTGGTGTTTTCTTTTCTGTGATATATGTGTGTGTGTGTGTGTGTGTGTGTGTGTGTGTGTGTGTGTGTGTGTGTGTGTGTATTCTGTGTCACAACCCCTGGTATGGCTTAGTGGCTAATATAACTGCCTAATATGTAATACAGCCCAGGTTCGATTCCCACTAAGGGAATGGCTAGCTGATGAGAGCTAAATAGCTTGAAATAGATCTATACTAGTCTCCCTTTATTTATTTATCAGCACAATTGCAACACAAATGTAACAAAGCAACATTTTAAAAAAAGGCTTTCGGCAGTGAGTGAGCCGATAGACAGAAAAGGGAAGCAGTATGCTCCCTCCCATATTTGGGCATACCAGGGGTTGTGACACAATTCATACCTGTTTCCCTGGCCTAGCTGATAAAGGAGGAGAGCCTGTGGCTTAGTGGCTAATATAACTGCCTAATATGTAATACAGCCCAGGTTTGATTCCCAGTAAGGGTATGGCTAGCTGATGAGAGCTAAATAGCTTGAAATAGATCTATAGTAGTCTCCCTTTATTTATATATCAGCACAATTGCAACACACATACACAGACATATATATAGATTCCCCCCCCAAAAAATTGTTGCCTGGCATATTAACTTTACAAGAGAAGGTATAAAAACAATTTTGTATTTTACTGATACTATCCATTTTGAGTTTTATTTTGTTCCTGGAGAAGAAAAATAGTTAACCACTCATTCTCTTTCTTGCTATCTCTACCTGATCCTGACCCCCTCCACCCTACCCAATGCAGGTAATACATATCTGTGTCTTTCTCCTGTCCTACCTGATGCAGGTAATCCAACCACAGTATTAGATGCTTCCAAAAATCTCCCCTTCATTCCTTCTGTAGCAAACGAAGGAGGAAAGCATTGGACTGTTAATGAAGTCAGAGCTCTAATACGGGTCTGGTCGGAAAAGAGCATTCAGCAACAACTGGAAGGAACAGTGAGAAACAAAAGGATATTTGAACACGTTGCTGCCAGACTACAAAAATTTGGAATTGACCGAGACTGGAAGCAATGCAGAACAAAATATAAAAATCTAAAGCATGAATATAAGAGTGTTAAAGATGCCCAATACTCGGGCAACGCAAGCAAAACTATGAAGTTTTTCAGAGAGTTGGATGCTATTTTGGGACACAATGCAGATAAAACAAGCAGATGCCATAATGACTATGGTGAGAAACCAACAGAATGGATAAAGACCACAATAGAGAAAAAACTAAGAGGTAAAATCTGCGTTACTTTTTAAAATCAACCTTGCAGCAAAATCTGCATAGAAATGATTGGCATCAATTTTACAGAATCCCCGCTTAATTCGAACTATGGAAAAGAGGAGAAAGAAAACTAGGGGAAAAAAATCATTATTGTAGAAAGATGGCTATGTGATCCAGTTGGTCAGGTGCTTTAATTAAGATGACATTGAGTGAATTAAGTCAAGTGTTTGAGAGGGTTGAAAATAATAGCTGCCATAACATACAGTGAGATAGTGAGGAAATAAGGGGTATCTGTGGGTGTTTAAAAACAAAACAAACCAAGATGGAAGCCACAGTTGTATGCTCAAAGATGGTCCCTTTCCAGTGGTGGAATCCAGTTGTTAACTTTCTGAGCAGTTTGGTGAACTGGTTGTTGGGAGAAATCCTTAGGGCAGAGAACCAGCTGTTATTTGAATCCCACCACTGTATCCTTTCTACGATGCAGGTGAAAAGGGGTAGGGCTCTGAAAGCAGATGAGGAGTAATT
The DNA here is from genome assembly GCF_051295495.1 of Thamnophis sirtalis. Lineage (NCBI taxonomy): Eukaryota > Metazoa > Chordata > Lepidosauria > Squamata > Natricidae > Thamnophis > Thamnophis sirtalis. The sequence continues at coordinate 62,100,649 of NW_028261390.1, read as the reverse complement.
AGGAGTTGTGGTGGCACAGTAGTTAGAATGCAGTATTGCAGACTGTCTACAGCCTGGAGTTCGATCCCGACTGGCTCAAGGTTGACTCAGCCTTCCATCCTTCCAAAGTCAGTAAAATGAGGACACACATCGTTGGGGAAAATATACTGACTCTGTAAACCAGTGGTCTCCAACCTTGGAGCCGAGGTGGCGCAGTGGTTAGGGTGCAGTACTGCAGGCCACTTCAGCTGACTGTTATCTACAGTTCAGTGGTTCAAATCTCACCGGCTCAGGGTTGACTCAGTCTTCCATCCTTCTGAGGTGGGTGAAATGAGGACCCAGACTGTGGGGGCAATATGCTGACTCTGTAAACCGCTTAGAGAGGGCTGAAAGCCCTATGAAGCAGTATATACGTCTAACTGCTATTGCTATTGCCAACTTTAAGACTTGTGGACTTCAACTGCCAGAGTTCCTCAGCCAGCAAAGCTAAGTCCACAAGTCTTAAAGTTGCCAATGTTGGAGACCACTGCTGTAAACCACTTAGAGAGGGCTGTAAAGCGCTATGAAGCAGTATAGAAGTCTAGGTCCTATTGCTATTATTCAACATTTTCTAACTGGATACCCTGCAGACCACATCATCTCTAGCTCGCACAGCTGTTGATTTGCTGCCCAAGGATGACATGAGCTTGTCAACACTGCTAGGAAGACATTTACATAGGATTCTAAGAAGGCTAAGCTACGTAACCTTCTCTATTACACTGCCACTTAAGATCTGCAAAGATATTCGCTATAATAAATGCAGTCCACAGAATATTATGGACTTCTTCTGGGTGATGTGGTTAATGTATTGTGTTTGTTTCTTGTCTGGAATTGTTTAAACGGTGTGCATGCACTTCTTGAGTACTCGAGCAAAATACAATTTAAGGCTGACGGATTGTGTTTGGCTTCGCTGGTTAAGGACTGAGATTCATTTACAGGAATTAGAATTTTACAGCTGTAAGACTGTAACCTGTAACATTTTATGCAGAATTGCTTTGAATTACAGGTGAAGAGAACTTTATTAGTAACACATCTGGAGACACTAATACAAGGAAAATGCCAAATGCAGGTGACTATGAGACGCTGGTGATCAATTTTTTGATTAAACTATTAAAATTCCAAACTCTTACAATATGATTCCAGCATTTACATAATGTTCCTTTTCGTTGTTTTAGTGATACGCAGCACAGCAGAGAGAGATAACTCTGGGCACTTGGGAAAACCCAATTCCACACTCAGGAGGGAGCATATAAAGGAGGAAATTATCGATTCAGGTAAATGTTCTGCAATTTCATTCCATCCTTTTATATATTATTATTTGTATAAGATATCACTGCATCAAGAATAGGGAAAGGCATCATGCAAAAATCCAAACAAAAGCAGATAGCTTTCCAGTAAAAGGGTATTTTTCTGAAAAACTGGATTTGATATTGGACTGCTAGTATTATTTAATCCAGTAACCCAAGAATTTAGAGGGTGAGAAACTGTCCAGATGAATTATTATTACCAAAAGTCTGTTAATTTCTCTTGATGTAATTCTAACGCTGGCTACTCTTCTACGAATGAAACTTAAAACCACATTTACATTTTTTTTAGCTGTATCTCCCTGCTGGATGATAATTCAATTTATAATCAGGCAGGACCTAATCTTGGGGCATCCAGATCAGAGGTGGTATTCAGCAGGTTCTGACCAGTTCTGGAGAACCGGAAGCGGAAATTTTGAGTAGTTTGGAGAACCGGTAAATACCACCTCTGACTGGTCCCGCCCCCATTTATTCTCTGCCTCCCGAGACCCAGCTGATTGGGAGGGAATGGGGATTTTGCAGTAACCTTCCTCTGCCATGCCTACCAAGCCACACCACGTTCACCAAGCCACGCCCACAGAACCAGTAGTAAAAATGTTTAAATCTCACCACTGATCCAGATACATACTAGAGGAAGATGAGAAACAGAGGCAGAGTACAGTATTTTCAAACTAGCAGCAGTTCCTTGCAACAGGCATGCCATTTAATCTATACTTTGAAATCAAGATCAATTATCTTTATAGCAATTCCCAGTCTACCAAGCAGGGGTGGGTTTCAACCGGTTCGCGGCGGTCCCTGCGAACCGGTTGGTCGCCAAACCCGGAAGTAAGTAACTTCCGGGAATGGCGAAGGGCGCGCGCGCCCGCGGTCCTTACCCGGTTTTGATGAATTCTGTGCTTCCACGCATGCGCAGGACGCATACAGCACCTGCGCGATCGTCCAGGAGCAGCTGGAGCGTCGCGCAGACGCTAGTACGCATGCGTGCACTGCGCGCATGCACGAGGACGCCACCGGCCCCGTTCCAACCGAACCGGTTGGAACAGGGCGAGAAACCCACCCCTGCTACCAAGGATGTAAAAAACAAGGCAAAGTTAGCCCAGCAAATTCCACTTTTAACAATTACACTCTGAGCTTTAATAATTGTATTGCATTGTTTAATGATCTGCCCCAGACTCCTTCCAAGAATTGATGCTAAACTGCTTAGTGTAGTTCTCTGGATCTTTATTACTTTCTGAAATTGGGGGCAGCACTAAGCTCTCCATTAGCCATCTAGCAATTCACCAGTTCTCAAGGATTTATTAAAGGTAATGAACTGTTTCAGCCAGACAATCAGCAAATTGTTTTCAATATCATAGAATGCAATACCATCCAAAGCTAGAGATGCATATTCAGCTTGTAGCAAATAGATTTTTCTGAACATATCTATCACTCTCAACCTTCCACTTGGCTTCATTTTGTTCTTCCCAACTACCTCGTGCAACAATGGCGAACCTTTTTTGGCTCACGTGCCATAAGCGGGGGGAGCGCAGGGGGGGGGTCGTGCGTGGGTGTGCCACACCCATAATGTAATGCGTGACCTCAATGCGCATGCGCACATAACAGGCTCCCCCCATTTTTCGCATGCTTTTTTCACCCTCACCAAGCTCCAAGGCTTTATAGGAGCCTGGGGAGGGTGAAAACAGCCTCCCCCGCCCCCCCAGAGGCCCTCCGGAGGCTTCAGGAGCTTCCCTGAAGCCTCCAGAGTGCAAAAAAATGGCCCAACAGGCAAACCGGAAGTTCGGGAACGGACTTCCGGTTTGCTCATAGGGCTGGTTTAAGTTCTCCGGAGCCTTCAGGTACCTTCTGGAGGCTTCGCTGAAGGCTCCGGAGGACGAAAAATGACCCTACGAGGAAACCGGAAGTCACTTGCGTGCTGGCCAACTGACAGGGCAACGTCTCGCGTGCCCGGACAAATGGCTCCGCGTGCCACCTGGACCTAGTGGAACAGATATCCACATACCAGAAAAGGTTGAGCCGAAACAAGATACTGATCATCCTCGACTTGCCACATTTTGGCTACTGTTCGAAGTTATAACGCTGGAAAAAAAGTAAATTACAAGCGATCCTCGTGCTTATGATCACTTCAGCATTACCATAGTCATGTCAGCAAAATTTGGGTGCTTGGCAACCGGTATTCACAACTACATCCCAAGTCACTCCCTAGCTGGCCTCTAGCAAGCAAAGTCCACGGGGAAACCAGATTCACTTAATGACTATGTGATTCACTTAAGAACTACAGTGATTTGCATGGCAAAAAGGTTGTAAATTTGGGCGTGACTCACTTCATCACCGCGCTGAGCAAGAGGAATTCTGGTCCCAGCTGTGCTCTTAAGTTGAGGACTAACCTATCTGAGGTAATTCTGCCTTTACTCCATTACCAAGGAGAATCTTGCCATCTTTATTGTGCAGTTAAGTATAGCAATTTTTTCTGAAGAAACTTTAGTTCATTGTAATCTGTAGCCCTTTTGACGCCTTTTTTTTTTTTTACATCTCTAGGTTTTCTCTGTGTACTTGTTTAATTTGATAAATAAAGTAAAAGTCTTTCACAACAAATAATCATGGTGGTAATGGATAAAGACCTTGACAAAATGACATCAAGTGACAGACTCTTACAAAAAGCCTTTGTGACAGAAACTCATTTTACAATTTTGCTGAGGCCTGGTGTTAAAAAAAAAACCTGGCAGTGCAGCATTTTGCGCACAAAGTGATAATCAACAGTTTTATAACAATCATCCACACAACCTGTCAACCATACTCCAATTTTAGTATGCCTAGTTTATTCTGTTCAACATGGAGATGCATCTATTTTATTATGTAATAAATAAAACATCATAAAGGGAAGACACCTTCACTCCCAAAACCTAAATAAAAGACGAAGGAAGGAAATGTTGGAATATAGGTAATGTTCACATTAGCCTAATACAGATAGTCCTTGACTTTTGACCGGTTGCCGAATAACCAACATTTCAACAAACCATGAAAATGGGACATATGACCTGGATTTCAGGTTTTTGGCTGTTTGCCCTGTGGTCCTGTGACTGTAATTTATGTTTTTGCTGGAAATGCTTCCTAAAGAATAGATTTGCTTAATAATTGTGAAGCTCATTTAATGCAAAAAAAAAGATGGTAAAATTAAGTGCAGTTGCTTGCTTTGTGACGATCATAACGTACAATCAAAATTGTGGTCTCACCTATATGACAAAGACTACTCATGTTCCTTTTTCTGCTTTGATAAGATGAATTTTGGACATTACTAAGTCATTACTTCATATATAAATCCATTGGTTATGGCAGGGCTGGCCAACTCCCAGCCCATGGGCTGGATGTATCACATGCTGGCCACGCCCATGCCCAGTTTAGCGAAGGGGGGGGAATCCTGATATGTCATGTGATGCCGCCGTGACGTGTGTTTGAAACCCCTGGGTTAATAGGTTTTCTCACTTTTTATTACATACTGAAAACCAAAATAATATTTCAAAATTAAGAGAATCCTATATCAACATCAACTCCCAACATCTGCCGTATGCTACCACCACATGATATTACTATACCTCGGCCAGTAGAGGGCGGCAGATTATTAGAGGAAACTTATTCCTCTAACAATCCCCCCCCCCCAAAAAAGCATGAGTTTCATGCTTTGTTCCTGTTCGAATGGTCATTTAATTGATAACAACAATCAGGGGGGCTAACATTTCAAAAGCTAAAAAAGCACGTACAGTACACAATCAGTATTGCTTTCCTAAGGTAAGAAAATAACCTAAAGGATGCCTTTTAAACCGTGACCCGTCAAAACCGCGGTCCACTAAAGCGCGCCCGATTAAAGTGCGTACCTGACGTCATCAGCAGCACGACAAATACGACCGCGGAGAAAAAAGGGCGCTTTAAAAAGCGCTTTTAAAGCAAGCCGATTCACATAAAGGTAAGGGTTAGGTTTAGGGTTACGTTAAGCGTTAGGTTTAGGTTTAGCGTTAGGTTTAGCGTTAGGTTAAGGGATAGGTTTAGGGTTAGGCTTAGGGTTAGGTTTGGGGGGGTTAGGTTTAGATTTACGCGTTAATTTTAAGTTTACCGCTCACAGCGTGCTGTTTTCGTCGCGCTGTGATGACGTCACGTACGCGCTTTCGTCGAGCGCACTTTAGTCTACCGCGGTTTTGTGGTGGAACCCTTTTAATATGAAAATCAGCATGAAGAAAAATCAATAGACCAACGTTGAATGTTGACCGGAATGTTACCATTAGATTTTCTTGCTTAATATTTGCCAATTATCTAACAGCTTAAAACGCAATTGCAGTCAAATAACAAAGTCCCTGAGTCCCCCAGCACAAACCTGGACTTTCACCCTTTGGTCGGATCTCCCTTCTGCTGTATTTGATTGTATTATCTATCACAAGGATCACATCACCGAACAGCAAGAAACCAATTATATTAAAGGTCAGACCTCCTCCCCACTTTGCTGGAATAAGACCCAGTAGTGTGCAAAGTAAAATGAATAATTACATTATTTAGTTTAAAAAAAAAAGAAAGAAAAATCCTTGACTTCAGTTCTTAAGAGAATTCTTAATGCCATCATAATGACAAAAAAAACCCAAAACCAACAACAACAACCCCGAATGTGGTTATACGAGATAAGAGGATCAATGCATTCACTGTTCTTTATGTTAATGCCTGCAAAGTTGCTTGAGCTAGTAACCTCAAAATAAATGTCAGGGAATCCTTAAGCCAATCCTAGTTCTGTGTGGGCACATTTTAATATACATATGAATATCACACAATGCAGGTAGCCCTGTGCTTACAACCATTTTCTTAACGATGGTTCAAATTAACAGCCTCGGAAAGAATATGTTATAATTTTGTAAAGTACCTCCAAATGTTGCACATGGGCTCCCAGCCGCAGCGGGAGTGATCTGGGTGCTCGGCAAACCTGTTTACATCTAGGATGTAAACATCTAGGATTGTTGCCGAACTCCCTGCGGGCCGCCGGGAGATCACCATTTGCAATCTTCTCTGGTGGCATCCCTAGAAAGCCAACGGCAAAATTGGCAGGGAAGGTTGCAATCTGCTTACCGCCAGCTAGGGGGAGTCTCCCATGCCTTCCCTCTACTTAATGTCCTGTGAGACTGCTTAACAACCACAACTGGAAATGCTGGGATTGAGGTCATTGAGCAGTCATGTAGCTGTGGATGTCTCATTTAAGAGACACTTCACTCAATGACCGAGATTCCAGTCCTAATTGTGGTTTTAAGGACCATCCGTTTCAGAAAGCAACATTTTTCACATCCTCTGATAAAATTCCTTCAGCCAATACACCAGACTGTTAAATCTAACTATGCGTACTTCCCACATATTTAAAGGACAGAAGTGGAATGTGGGAAACAAGTAAGACTTCATGTGCTTTTTAGCAATATGGGATTCATAATTGTGGCAGCGTCTAAATGATCTTGAGCATTCCCGGCTAGCACAGGAATGGGTAACTATCAAGGATATAGACTGGGAAGGATGAAAAATCTCAGAAGGAAATAATGACAAACCATTTCTATATTATTGCCAAGATGATTGGATGCATATATAAATGTTAATAGGAATCAGGTGCACCTCAGAAACGTTTTTACCTTATTAATCATGTGACACATGCTTACACTAAGTATCTACAAAAAAAGTAAAATAGGCATTACGAAGTCACGTGGCACACAGTTGGTTCTGATTTGGTTTGGATGCGGAAAAACAGGCAAAGTATTTCATATCATTTCCTGGATCTGTTTGTCCGTTCTTCAAATGCACAAATGACTGTTACATTGCAGTCTGGTATCAATTTAGGATTGTTTTATTTGTAAAACATGTTGCATGGATAACAGTAGGGTCAATCATATAGAAAGAAATCTTGGACGTTAGAAGGCAACTGGTTATTAGAGTTAGAAGAGTTAGGTAGGATAGAAAGAGTTTTTTTAACAAAGGATGACATGATTAAAAGTTAGAATAAGAGATAGAAATAAGAGAAAAGGGGAATATTAGTGTATACACTTTTATATAATAAAATAAGAGCAATAAATAAAGAGAAAACATGGAATAATTGAATGAGAAATTGCAACTTTATATAAATATGTATTACTATTAGAGATATATACATTGGTTGAAAGTAATAATTATGACTAATGCTATTCGTTTTAGTTGTATTAGAAAAGTATGACACCTAGATGCCATACTGTTCACACATTGAAGTTTGTAAAAATATATATAAATAAATAAATAAACTTTTTAAAAAAAGAAATCTTGGAAGTCTCAAACCTCCAACCTGCTTCCCATTTTGGTGTAGCATCTTTGTAGTTAGTGCTGCCACCAGCCATCTTCAAGGGAATGGCACCCTTCCTTTAAGTAATTCCTGTTATTCTTCACTACAGAATAGTGTTCAGCATATAAATATAAACAACTAATTCTATTCTATTCTATTCATTTGTTTATAATAAAAATGTTTGAATTGTTTAGAACAATCACAGGAAAATACTAGTAGAGAATATTTTAGCTCCAAACTAACTTTTTAAATTGAAATATGTATATTAAACATGAAATTTACTCATATGTCAATTACATTTTCTAAAAAAATTACTTTAAATTTACAGTAATTCAGGAAGACAACAATTCCATCAATATGATTCCAGAGTTCTCACACATAAAGCAAGAACCAATTGACATAGGTAAGTGAATCATTGAAGGTATGAAGGTGTATGTAACAATTTTATAAAAGAAAATATTTTAAAAATTCTTCTTTGTTTACCTCTGTGTCTGTTCTTTTGCTAAAATCTTGGAATAGTCAAAATTAGCTTCAAACAAAAATGGAAATTTAATTGTAGATTAGAGACACATATCTTAATTGACAATATGGGAGCTTCATAAATTTAAAGCTTTGGGTATGGATAAGCTTTTTAAGACATAGTAGTGACAGGTATATATTGCACAAAAAACCATTGTTGAGATTATTATTTAAACTGATTCAGAGCGTTTAGAGATTCCTCTAAATTTCAATACCAATATTTCAAGATGTTATTCTTTGTGGCAACTGCAGTTATGATAAGAGATGATTTGAACACTGGCCATATCTGACGCCTTTTATCTTCATTTTAAACACTCTTGTTTGGTATAAACTTCACCCAGATAAAGCATGGCTTACTTAGAATTATAAGCAGAGAATTAGGTGCTAATTCATTAGAAGCAGTATGGTTTTTCATTAACTGTGCTTAATGTCTCTTTCATTTTTAAACCTGTGGTCTGGAGAAAGATGAAGGAACATGAAAGGCTGTTATTTTCTCCTGGAGAAGAGCAATATTTCCCTGTCCTTGATTTTATTGGCCGCATTTAGTGATTGGCAAATCAATGCAATCTAGAAAAATCTATCCGTTTTAAATTCCATTGGATCCTGGCATCACATTCCATTCTCCTAATCCGTCCCCTTGTTTCTAGCTAGTGTTTTATGTTTTGCTCGATCTGCACATGAGGAATTCCTCTAGTGAGGAATCTCCTCTAAAGGCCACTGAGAAAGGGGTTTATCTTAGAGCTGGGCTGTCAAACTCCCGGCCCATTGGCCAGATGCATCACGAACTAGCCGTGTCCACGCCTGATTTAGTGAAGGGGGGGAAAGTCCTGATAAGTCACGTGACCCATACTCAAACTCATTGTGATGTGAATTTGACATCCCCGCCTTAAGAGGGAAGGAAATGGAAAAAAGACTCCATTTCCAGAGCTTTGTGTAATAGTTTGTATGGCCTTTTCATCACAATGGTTTTACACACCAGCATTCACCTAGGCCAGCGTTGTCGAACCTTTTCCATCTCTCCAGGCAAGCGAGCCATCGCCCGTTGGCTCTTCCATGTTCTGGCGCACCGGCCACTTCACATGCATGGGACCACTGGAAACTGGAAGAGCCGCAGCCCTGTGTGCATGCACGCGATGGGTATTTGCTTTTCCAGTTTCTGGCATGCACATTCACATCGACCACCGGTCGCACCGGTGTCTGGTGCGTATGGGGGCGCAAAGACCAGCTGGCAGGTGTGCATGTGCACACCGGAAACTGGAAGACTGGCTGGCTGGGAAGATTACCTTCTGGTTTCCGGCGTTCCCGCGAGCATGAAGACCAACTGGCCAATGCGCCGGAACCCAGAAGAGCAACAGGTGATGGTTTGCGTGCCCCAAGAGATGGCTCTGGGTGCCACTTCTGGCATGGGCGCCATAGCTTCGCCACCTCGGACCTAGAGAGTATTTCAGTAGCACTGCTTATTAGAAATCCTTAAGTGAATGATTGTCCTTTAGCTTAGTTCTCCATGTGTACAAAATGAGAGTCACAATTACTTGTCACGGAGGATTGATTAGATTTATTTATTTTTAGCTAACGAAGCTCTTTGGTGCAACAGAGATTGTATCACTGGATGCATTAAGCTTAAACATTTTCCATTCTTGCACATTTCTCTCTTCCTTCCTTCCTTCCTTCATGGGAAAAAAAAAACTGTAGAAGCTTCCGATTCCAAAGTTTATATGGAACAAGTCACAAGACACATTAATCAGCTTTACAAGTGCTGAATAAAAGCAAATGATGGTTAATCTAAAGCAAACGCTTCTGAATTTGGGAAGCATGGAAGAAAAGGGGACAGTCTGTGAATTTTCATGTCTCCATAAACCAAGCAATTATCGTTGCAGAAAAATCATAACCTCAGCACTTATGAACAGGACAAGCATCTAGCTCTCAAAATAATTCATATTAAGTACGATAAAAAAAGCTCTATAGAGAGTAGGTAGATTTGCCTCCATAGATGGAATACAGAGTACAGCATCCGTGAAAGATCAAAGACATCATCAGATCACATGAATGGAATGAAATATTCTGATACAAGATACCACGAACAGTAAAGTATCATGTTAAATGTTGCCATTGAATCTCTTTCTGTGAAATGTATGTGAAATGTATTATCCGTGGAATATAAAATTTATCTGAAAACGACGAATGGCATAAAATTCAATTTAACACATTCCCTTTGCTTGAAAAGAGCTTAAGAAGCATTTCAGAAAAAAAGGAAACAAGAAAGTGGAAAAATTACTGAAATACCAAGAGTTTCAGGCCAAGCCTATTGTATCTTCCCTGTCACAGCAATGCTGTGGTTTCCACCCATGGATCTCAAAAGTTACCTTACATGAATAGTTTTTAATTCTTCAATTCTTCTTTTGTCCTGTTTGACAAGCTTTCTGGCCACAGTTGTTAAATGAACAACTTAAATTAGGGGTTGTTAAGTTAGCCGTGTAGTTTTTAAGTGAATCTAGCTTCCCCACTGACTTTGCTCATCCGATTCACATGACTCCCCGCGACACAGCACTCGTCATAAATATGAGTCACTTCCCAAGCATTTGAATTTTGATTATGTGACCTTGGGGATGCTGCAATGGCTGTTAAGTGTGAAAAATGGTCATAAGTCACTTTTTTCAGTGATGTTGTAACTTTGAGTGGTTACTAAATGAATTGTTAAATTGAGGACTACCTGTATAATCGTGTTGCTGATTCGTAGTCAGATTCTGGCATAAAAATCCTATGTCGCAGCATTGCTGATATCAAAAGAACTGCAACCAAAGCAGGGTGAAAGCACTTGAGAACTCTATCTCAAATTTCATCATGGAAAAAGGATAGAGCAATGTAGCAAAAATGTTAATACACATTACACAAGAATGAGAAATGCCTATTCCTCTACTGATGTGAGTCCACTGCGCCCTTTGGAACATTTAAGTTGCATCATTCGCAAGGGATCAACTCCCCACTTTGAAACCAATGCACCCACCACCCCAGCTGCATGCATGGGGCTAAAGGAGATCAGAGGGAGATCACATTAGAACTTCAGTCTGACTTTTTTTACCTTTACTGTTTCCTTTAAAAAAAATTAAATAAAATACCTAGAAGCAAAATGCTGACCATGAGGGGTTTGGCACAGCACTTTCTACCTATAGCAAATTGCTAGTTTTAAACTCCATTAATCTTCAAGCAACGGACACGGTGGCTCAGGGGCTAAGACGCTGAGCTTGTCTATCAGAAAGGTCGGTAGTTCGGCGGTTCGAATCCCTAGCGCCGCATAACGGAATGAGCTCCCGTTACTTGTCCCCGCTTCTGCCAACCTAGCAGTTTGAAAGCACGTAAAAATGCAAGTAGAAAAATAGGAAGCACTTTTGGTTGGAAGGGAACAACGTTCCGTGCACCTTTGGCGTTTAGTCATGTCGGCCAGATGACCACAGAGATGGCTCTGGACAGCGCTGGCTCTTCAGCTTTGAAATGGAGATGAGCACCGCCCCCTAGAGTCAGGAATGACTAATACATATGTGCGAACTTTTACCTTTACCCAATCTTCAAGCCTGGGTATAAACAGCTCGCCTGAATTCACAAACCCAATTGACTGGTTAATGCATGAATGCACCTGAATCTGATTCGGTGTGGCCCTGGAGTCTGCAGAGATCTATTGGTTGGCCTTCCGGAGTCACCCTGTTTAATACCTAAGCCTCCACCTCTTTGTAGTCCATGAGAGTTAGCTGGATGAATGAGAAGCATTGATCTGTTGATCTGAAAAATAGTACACTGAATGGCACAAGTGATCATTTAAGCAGCCATATGAGTAATCATTCAGAAAAATGACAACAACGTAATCCCCCGCTGATGTCTACCTAGGTGATCATGTCTTCACACCGCACATTGTCTGACGTCTCAAGGAAATGTTTGTTCCAAATTTCTGAAAGCTCCAGTATATGCCTGCTACAATTCTTAGCAAGCTGCAGTTTGGGAAGGCAAATTATTTATTTAGTGGCCCGCAAGTGCTGAAATTGACATCTAGAATTAGAGGTGGATAACAAAAGGCTCTTTTCTTGAGGTTCAGTGCCCGGCATTCTTAGCCATACTGGCAGTGAGTGGTTTAGCAATCTTTGGAGAGTCCTAGGTTATAGCCCATTCCTCTCTAGGCAGAAGGAAGCACTGGCCACATGGAATGGTATCCTAAGCCTGTGATGGCGAACCTATGCCACGCATGCTACAGGGGGCACACAAAGCCTTCTCTGCGGGCATGCAAGCCATCGCATGTGCGCGTGCTTCCTACCACCCAGCTGATTTTTGGGTCTGCTGTGCGCGCATGCATGGTGGCAGAGGGAGTACGGAGGTGGTGCAGTGCCCCCCCCACACGCTCCATTTTGGCACCAGGGGGCTTCAGGAGCCCGGGGGAGGCTGTTTTTGACCTTCCGGAGGCTCAAGGAAAACCTCCAGAGGCTTTCCTTGAGCCTCTGTGAGCACAAAAATGGCCTTCCCCAGGCTCTGGAGGCCTTCCCTGAAGTCTCCTGGTGTCAAAAATGGACCGTGTTTCCAGCCTCCGGAGTTTAGAAATGAGCATGTTTCCGGCCTTCCAGAGGCTTGAGGAAAGCCTCCGGTGCCTGGGGATGGCAAATCCCCCCCGCATGAAGTGGGGGACACAGGTGTAAGTGGGAGGACTGTATTGCATTGTGGGGCACGCACACATGTGCTATCGCACACAACACACACAAAATTTCGGCACGCGGGGACAGAAAGGTTTGCCATCACTGTCCTAAGCCAATCCTCCTATCTATATACCATGACTATATCAAGCACTGACACAACCACCAGGCTTCGTATTAACTCAAGGAGATCTGGTATGTTACAAAAGCACAATATTAAGTGGTATATCCTGTGTCAAAAACATCTGAAATCAATTATGCAATGTAGAAGGCTGTTTACATCAATGTTGTGCAACTGGGGAATAGTTGTTCCAGCTGTAATGTTTGCAATTTGGGAACATTTGGAAATTTCGCCTGGAAAAGGATTGATAGCAAGGAAAGCTGAACCATTGTCAAGAAAGAACAAGAGTCGCAGACATGAGAACTGTCTCTTCCAAAGAAAGACAAGTGGTATTTTTTTTCATGGGCATTTTCTGGCCCTGAACCTCAGATGAACACTGTCCTTGAGTTCAAAACTACAGTATCAATCTAAAGGGAGAAACTAAAAACAAGCCAAATCAGGTATCAGCCTTCAAGCCTCTACATGATCGATTTGAAACGGAAGGACTCAGCCCAGTTGCTAGATACTAGAGAAACTGCCAAGATAATTTTACTGTTGCTAAGATGTTTCCACTGTTGGCACAATTCGCGTTTCTTCCACAGCCAAACTTGCATTCCTTGCCTTCCATCGCCAAACAATGGTATTTACTTCTGCAAGATCAGTTTCTAAAATATACTAACTGCTTATAATTCACATTACAACCTTCATTTTATTTACAATTCCATGGACCTCAGTAGCCTGTTCTGGGATGATTTTGGAGAAAAGAATTAAACGCAATATCAAATAAATAAATAAAAAACAGAATTGTTTATTTGAAAAAAAAAAAGAGGGGGGTATTGGGTAGCATATATAAAAACAGGTAAATTATTTTCAGGTCCTGACCTCTTGCAAATTTAAGAAATTCGCAAATATGAAACTGTAATAAACACTCCCCACCAGCTGAAAAAGATAAGCTTTGTTGGATGCACTTGACAATGACTCTCAACTTGTATTTTAAGAATTGTAATTAGTGAGAGATAAACATCAACAGCAGATCTGGGGACATAACATTAGAAAGTGTGTGCCTTTCATGCACACCATGTTGCCAGTTGTGGAAATAGGATGTTAACTGAATTTTTCTGGTCTGATCTGGCTCTATGAAATAGTGTTTCCATGTACTCCACATACTGTATTTTTCAGGGTATAAGACACACAGTTTTCCCTCAAAAAAGAGGCTGAAAATCTGGGTGCGTCTTATACTCTGAATACAGCATTTTTGGCCTCCCAAAACCCCGCCCTCTTTGCAAAAATAGCCGTGCATAGCCTTTAGGAGGTTTCCAGAGTGCTCCTGGGGGCTGGGGAGGGCAAAAATGAGTGAAAAATGGGCTATTTTTGCCCCCCAGGAGCACTCTATAAGCCTTGTAAAGGCTATGCATGCCCTTTTTTTGACAAAAATGGGCCATTTTTCACAAAAAACAGGAAGTTTTTTGTTCATTTTGGGGGGGGGGCAGCCCCCAGGAGCACTCTACAATCCTCCTAAAGGCTATGACAAAAAAAAACAGCCTGTTTTTGTGAAAAAACAGGCCATTTTGGGGAGGTCTGCAGAGTACAAAAAACTTTTTTTTAATTTGCCTCTGAAAATCTTGGAGCGTCTTATGCTCCAGTGCATCTTATACTCCGAAAAATATGGTACTTACAATCTGTAGATTAGTTCTCAATTTACAATCACAATAGAACCCAGAATATCGAATGAAACTTGTTTCAAGACACCATGTGACCAGATGAGATTATATGATCATTTTTATTAAGGCCCTTAAGTGAGTTACAAAGTGGTTAAGTGAATCACGTTGTTATTAAGTGAATCAAGCATATCCAATAGGCTGATTTTTGCTGGAAACCAGAAAAATAGTCAAGTTGTAGTCATGTGGCTATAAAGAAGCTGCAAGTCATTGCAAATGAAAGCTGGTTACCGAGATCCCAAAATGCAATCACTTGTCTGGGGAGACAATAGCTGTAACTTCAAGGAAGGGTTGTAAGTAGCTTTTTTGAAATCTGGGGTAACTTTAAAATGGTCTTTTACGTTATTGATCAATTTGCAAGGGTTATTATTCTTAAGTTGCTATTTTCTTCTTTTTGTGTCCAAAATCCTTTTGAAATTAGGACAGTGTTATAAAAATAAAATATCTGAATTCAGATGTAGACAAAAAGTGAGTTGGACTTATTTTCCCCAAATGCATTTTTTTTCCTCCCCCATCAGCTATTTTTGACTAGCAGCAGTTTCAAACCAAGGGCTTCAAAGGCCTTATTCAAAAGCCATTTGAACAGCAGCACAAGTTTTCACCAAGTCAATTTAATTGGCCAGAAGTGTCAAATTGAAAAGCAATTTTTATCTTTACCAACTACCGTAATACATTTTCATTCCTGAAATGAAAATTCAGCCATTCTGTCCTTTAAAAAAAATAAACAGCAGCCTCAATATATTTCAATTACAAAACAGAAGAACAGTGTTTGTGTGTGTATACAGACAGACAGAGAGGGAGGGACAGAGGAAGAGAGAGAGAGGGAGGGAGAGAGGGAGGGAGGGAGGGAGGGAGGGAGGGAGGGAGAGAGAGAGAGAGAGAGAGAGAGAGAGAGAGAGAGAGAGAGAGAGAGAGAGAGAGCTGTTTATTTCCATTAAACCACCTTTTCCAGTTACAATCCTTCCTACAAGGTTTCATATGGAAAATATAACCCTATCCCTGGTTTAAAAGTCTCTGATTTAAGATCACTTTTTGCACATGGACCGTAAGTGAAAAGGAAGGATTTGAAAGTTCAATAGGTCCCAAGTCCCTTGATGTGATCTGAAAACCAGCCAATGGGGAGCCCTGGTGTAAAACATGGTTAGGCAATTCAGTGGTTCACAACAGCAATGGCAATAGCACTTAAAACTTATATGCCACTTCACAGTGCTTTACAGCCCTCTCTTAAGCAGTTTATAGAGTCAGCATATTGGGTGCGCATTTTATCCACCTCCCAAGGATGAGTCAACCTTGAACTGGTGAGATTTGAACTGCCAAATTGCAGGCAGCTGGCAGTCAGCAGAAGCAACCTGCAGTACTGCATTCTAAACACTGTGCCACCGCGGCTCAAGCAACTATGAGTCCCCGAGACAAGCGCCCCCCCCCCAAATCTGGTTCCATAGAAGGTGGTTTTCCATGGACAGGGGGACATGGTTTTGTGTGCTGCCTGTATCTTGCGTGTGCAGAGATGGGCCTTCACTTGCACAGCGCAGTCCCTGGTGACTACAGACCAGTGCTGCTCTGTGGCCCAGAGGTTGGGGACACCTGCCCTCAACAACCCATCCCTCCAACCCAGGGGTGGGCAACTATGGCCCTTTTATGACCTGTGGACTTCAACTCCCAGAATTCCTGGGCTCAGGAATTCTGGGAGTTGAAGTCCATAAATCATAAAGTTGCCCACCCCTGCTCCAACCTCCCTGAATGTTAAATACAAAACTATTCCACTGCTATTCAGTAATAGCACACTTTACCAAACTGCTTTCTAATTAGCAATTAGTAAGTAAACTGGTGGAACAGTTACTCATTTAGAATGCCTGAAGAGACAAGAAAATCAAGGCTGCAAATCTTCTTATAGTTAACTAAGCAGACTCCCAAGTATATATCACAGGAACACAACATATGACTTTGGATGCACCCTCAATTAGAAACTATAACAACAGGAAGAATAAATGAAAATATGTTAAATCATAAAATAGAATAGTTTTCACAATGTGGTACCTTTCAGCTGTGCAAACCCCAGAATTCCCAGTCAGCAGAATTAAAAGGAGATACCAAGTTCAGGAAAACAGTAAACAACTATTTTGTGTTCATTACAAAATAATAAACTAACTATTGCAAGGGAAGTTAATTTTGCTTACCAGAGAAGGAATCTTAAGGAGTAAAGAAGATTCTTTTAGTGTTATACTATCTATAGTCATAGATATACTGTACTCACACTATCATTCTTTTTTCTTAATAATATACCAGTATTGAGGGTGAGGCTTGCTGTTTTTCCCAATTTAGGGTTGCAATTTTATTTGGTGACATTGTGACATTTTAGGTGTGAAAATGTTGTGAGGATGCAATAATTCATCTAAGCTGCCCAATGCAATCAACTCTTTTAAAAATTTACTATTTGCCCATGCTGTAAATATGGAGAAAAGGATATATAGGTGTAAGCATAACTAAAGCTTAGTATAACACATACTTGTTTGGATCTTCTGTTTTGGTCAATATCTTGAAACAGGCAGAACAATCTTATAGCAGGGGGGGAGGGCCTTCTCTGTAGCAGCTCCGGCCCTTTGGAATGAACTCCCCACGGAGATCCGGACCCTCACCTCTCTCCAGGCCTTCCGGAAAGCC
Organism: Thamnophis sirtalis; assembly: GCF_051295495.1. Taxonomy (NCBI): domain Eukaryota; kingdom Metazoa; phylum Chordata; class Lepidosauria; order Squamata; family Natricidae; genus Thamnophis; species Thamnophis sirtalis. The sequence goes on along the minus strand of NW_028261390.1, from coordinate 62,083,337 downwards.
GTCAAAACCTGGCTGTGCCGGCAGGCCTGGGGTTGATGAGTTCCCCTCCCCTCTCGACTGGTATGGCTGTGTGATTTTCGTGTATTTTAATTATGTGTACTGTTGTTTATGTTCCCTTTCCCCTTTGAGTTGTTCGCCGCGCTGAGTCCCTCCTGGAGAAGGGCGGCATACAAATAAACCAAATACAAATACAAATACTCTTCTCAACTATCTCAGCATAAATATTAATTTATTAGGTTTATATTACCACCAAATTACAAAGGCCCAAGGCAGTTGAAGTCTACATGCCAAGAAACACCTCATATGAAGGTGCAGCGTTAAAGAACACAGCAATGGGAGGAGCAGTTTTCTATATTGCTTCAACTTTAGTAAATTTAATTATTAATTAGAGGTAAATTTGGAAGACATGCAACATGATAATGAACAATTGGGTTGTTTTGACAGATGATGATTCAGTCAGCACAATTTCAGAGGATACATGCGGATTCTCAGTGTATAAACAGGCACCTGGGACAGGTAAGCTTTTTCTTTACTTCTGATCAACAATGGGAGGAGATTACTCAGAAAAATATTTTATGAATTGTGGTTCTAGATGGGAGTATCTGAAGTGGTACACAGCCCTAATTTCTTTATATAATATTCCATTTTTTTTTTGGTTTAGGTGTTTGCCTAGTTAAATACTCATTGAATCTTTTTATGAGGGGAAATGCAACATCTGTTTTTAATTTGTGAAATACTTTTGTTCCATTTTATATCTTCAGACATTCAGATGACCTTGGATGAAGCCCAAAACCACTTCAGAGTTATTACCGTCAATGACACAGGAGCAGGAAAGCATTGGTGCGACAATGAAGTCAGGGCTCTAATAAATATATGGTCAGATGAGGAAATACAACAAATGCTTGAAGGAGCAACGAGGAATAAAGAAATATTTGAGGAGATTGCTAGAAGGCTAATGAAAGTTGGAATAGACAGAGACTGGAAACAGTGTCGTACAAAATACAAGAACTTAAAATATGAGTATCGAGCGGTGCAGAAAGAAAACAATCAGATTGGTAACGCAAGCAGGAAGATGAGATTTTATGACGAAATTGACTGCATTTTGAGGAATCAGCCGCCAGGTATGCTTATATGTAGGGACAGAACCAATTTGATACTAAATGCTAATAACACCACAGAAGCGTGTTAAATATTAAGAGGAAATGCGTTATCAAAGCTATGGTTATATCAGGACGGTGGAAACAAGTTTAATCTAAGCCTTGAAATTCAGAGTTAAATAATCCTCATCCGAAAAGGAAATCACCAGAAGGGTGTTGCACATGAAAGAAGCAACTTATTTATATAATCAGGAGTAGGTCACAAAATCATATGCCCTCTCTCCTTACCTCCTTCCTGCTGAGCATGACTGCCCATTACCCCACCCTTGTCCTTACACAGACTTATATATCAACATGGCTGATAAACTCCTAACTACAATTAATTTGATTGCAGTTGAAAATTAAGTTTGGATTTGATGTTATAAATAAGCCTACATAAGATCTTGGCCTGCAGATTAATGTTTGTTCTTGTTGTCAGGCAGTTAAAAGACACATAGCATCTATTCTTGTGTAAGAGGGTTCCACCACAAAACCGCGGTAGACAAAAGCGCGTACGTGACATCACAGCGCGACGAAAACATCGCGCTGTGATCGATAAATGTAAAAATAAAGCGAAAACCTTACCCTAACCCCCCAAACCTAACCCTAAACCTAACCCGTAACCTAACCCTAAATCTAACCCTAAACCTAACCCTTAACCTAACGCTAAACCTAACGCTAACCCTTAACCTAACGCTAAACGTAACCCTAACGCTCTAACCCTAACCCTTAACCTAACCCTAACCCTAACCCTAACCCTTACCTTTATGTGAATCGGCTTGCTTTAATTATTTTTATTTCAATTTTTAATTTTTTTCGTCGCGCTGTGATGACATCAAATGCGCGCTTTCGTCGAGCGCGCTTTTGTGGACCGCGGTTTTGACGGGTCACGGTGTAAGAGGCCCTAGCTATGGAAAGCAGTTGGTTAAACCCTTGAGATTAGCTTTTCAGATCACATAATAACAGAGTTGGAAGGGATCTTGGAGATCTTCTAGTCCAATCCCCTGCACAAGCAGGAGCCCCCATGCCATCCCAGACAAGTGGCTGGCCAGTCTCTTCTTAAAAGCCTCCCGTGATGGACCATCCATAACTTCTGAAGGCAAGATGTTCTACTGGTTAATTGTTCTTACTGTTGGAAATTTCACCTTAGTTCTAGGCTGCTTCTCTCCTTGATTGGTTTTCAACCATTGGTTGGGTTTTGCTTTTTTTTTTTGCCTTGCCTTCTGGTGCTTTGAAAAATAGGTTGATCCCCTCTTCTTTGTGGCAGCCCTTCAAATATTGGACCACTGCAGTCAACCTAATCTTTCACTAGATAAACCTAATTCTTGCAATCGTTCATGTTTTAGCCTCCAGCCCCCTAATCATCTTTGTTGCTCTTTTCTGCACTATTTCTAGAGTATCTACACCATTTTTTAAAAATATAGTGACTAAAACTGGATACAGTATTCTAAGTGTGGCCTTACTAAGGCTTTATAAAGCGGTGCTAATATTTCACATGATCTTGATTCAATCACTGCGTTAACGCAATCTAGGATTGCATTGGCTTTGTTGGCTGCTGCTACGCACTGCTGGCTCATATTTAAGCGATTGTCCACTAGGACTCCAAGATCCCTCTCACAGTTACTGCTATTGAGCCAGGTTTTACCTAATTTACACCTGTACATTTCACTTTTCTTGCCTAATATAAAACCTTACTTTTCTCTACACTGAATTTCATTTTGTTAGATAGGACTTATCTGGATCTTGAGCCTATCTTCTGGAGTGTTGGCTATTCCTGCCAGCTTAGTGTTGTTTGCAATTTTTATTGAGTTCCCCTTCAATTCCCTCATCTAAATCATTTCTGAAGATGTTGAAGAGCACTGGGCTTAAAACCTTGGCTATCCCACTGCTTCCTTCCTTCCATGTATATGTATTTTTACTGAGGACCATACATTGAGTGTGATTTTGTCAGCCAGTTACAAATCCATCTGATGGGGATGCTGGGTATCCCACATTTTTTTTAGCCTACCAAGAAATAAGTTGTGTCTACTTTGTCAAATGCTTTGCTGAAATCTAAGTATATACTATATCCACTGCATTTCACTAATCCACTAATTGAGGCACTTGGTCAAAGAATGAAATAAGATTTGTTTGACAGGATCTGATCCATGCCTCTTTTTCATGGGCACTGTCTAGAATTGCCACAGATTGCACACTGCTACCTTTTTGAGGGATGCAATATGCCCTTCCCAAGTTCTCTACCTATTGTAAGGACATGGAGTTTTTTTGATGCCAAATGAAATTCCATATACGCTTCTTGAGTATGTAATTCTAATTTTCAAATGCTCAGAGAAGCTGCTTAGAGAAACCCATGGCTCTTGAAAGTATGCAGAAAATCATAGACTGAGAGGTTAAAAGATGAGAGCATTCATTCATCACTGAAATAGTATTTAGAACACATTGATGAATGAAGATCGGCAGGGGGGGGGGAGGTGTCTTATTAGCAGGAGTTAATCAAGTGAAAAGGTATCCAGGATATATTACGTAGATTTTCATTGAAAGAAGAAAAGATTTGACCAGCGGTATCTAAACCTTTGCACGCAGCTCTGTATCTATGTTGATGACCCAGGCAATTATCACTGAAGAAATTTAGAGAAATTTAAAACAAGCAGAACAAATTGTAGCTGTGTTTCTACTTATTTTAGTTCCAGAAGTGTAAACTAAGGCATTTAGATTAACCTATGAACAAATGAATCCATCTTTTTTTTAATAAAATTTTATATTTTTCCATTTTCATATTATCACATGTATACTATTACATAGCCAACATCATATTGTATTATTAAATGTTTACATCAGTTCACCTTACCATCACCTCCCAAAAACAATTATTGGCTCTTCTGCTCTCCATACACCATATTTGTACCTTATCCATCATTTTCTTCTCCCTCTCTCCTCCCCCTCCCTACCTCCTTTCTTCCCTCTGTCATCCTTCCCTTCTCTACTTCCCCTTCCTCTCTCCCCTTTCCACTCCTCCTTTCTCTCCTCCTCTTCCCCCCCTTGCCCTCTCCATCCCTCTCTTCTACACTTACCTCTCTCCTCTACTTCCCACTCTTCATCCAATTTATCCATCTTGCACCCCGAATTTTAATAGCACATTGCCAATAAATATTTACTGTCTTTTTTAAAAGAGATGCTTACAGATGTTATCACAGACCCGATACCACTGAGAGTCAAGAGAAAAGTCTCTGAAGAAGGTAATGATTTTTTACCCTATCATTGACTAGATGTACAAGAGATATAAGATAATAACAAAATGCCCAGGCAATCTGTCCATTTATACTGCATTTATTGTTTTGTGGAAGCTACTGTGAAGAGATAAGCAACCCAGGGTGTGTTTCAAAATACAAGTAATCCTTGACTTATGACCACAATTGAGGACACAATTTCTGTTGCTGAGCAAGGTGGTTGTTAAGTGAGTTGTCCTTGATTTTATGACCTTTTTGGCCATGGTTGTTAAGAAAATTTCTGCGGTTGTTAAATGAATCTTGCAGCCATTAAGTAAATTGGCTTCTACCTTTGACTTGGCTTATTGGAAGCTGTCTGTCACGAATGACAATCACGTGAGTCTTAGATGCTGTAACCACTGTAACTACATACCAGTTGCCAAGAATCCACATTTTGACCTCGTGTCTCTGGGGATGCTGTGGCAACACCTTAAACGTTGAGGACTATTTTAAAGTCTTTCAGTGATGTTACAACTTTCACCATTGCTAAATGAATGGTTGTTAAGTCAAGGACTACCTGGAAGAAACTGTTGTGTGTTTATTTGCCCAAACTGCATAAAATAGCACTAGCGCCCACTACTTCTCTTTAGAGATTATGGAAGCAGAATGCCTTGCTTCATGCAATTATATGTGGATGGATTCGTGACTTATAAAGCCCTTCATGGTATTGGATCTGGGTACTTGAGAGACCGCCTGCTGCCAATTACCTCCCACAGACCCATTAGATCTCACAGGGTTGGCCTCCTCCGGGTGCCATCTACCAGCCAATGCCACCTGGCTATTACCCGGGGGAGGGCCTTCTCTGTGGCAGCTCCGGCCCTCTGGAATGAACTCCCCGCAGGGATTCGGACCCTCACCTCTCTCCAGGCCTTCCGAAAAGCCGTCAAAACCTGGCTTTGCCGGCAGGCCTGGGGTTGATGAGTTCCCTCCCCTCTCGACATGTATGGCTGTGCGACTGTTGTCTACTTTTATTATTTGTATTTTGTCTTTTATGTTCCCCCTTTTTTTCCCCCTTGAATTGTTTGCTGCCCTGAGTCCTCCCGGAGAAGGGCGGCATACAAATAATAAAATGCAATACAATACAATACAATAAACAAACTTTTTAAAAGGGATTATTCCTGGTTCACTAGCAGGGATCCGACTTAGTACCAATATAGGCAGGTCTCCCTTCCCTCAAAAAGGGGGGGGGAGGGGAGGGATGGATGGAGGAAGGAAGGAACATCCCAGGGTACAGTATCTCTTTGGGAATTCCACTAGTACTGTGATGGTTAACCTATGGCATATGTGCCAGAGGTGGCATGCAGCGCCCTCTCTGTGGGCACGCGAACCATTGCCCCAGCTTCGCTCTGCCACGCATGCTTCCCATTGGACAGCTGGTCTTTGGGTCTTTGCCACACGTGCATGGAGGCAAGCCGCATGTGGGGGGCCTGCACGCACATGCGGGGGGGGGCTCATGTGCACAGGCACAGGGTGAGGTGAGTGGAGGGCTGCACGCGCATGCATGTGGGCACATGTAGGGGGCGCGTATGGATGTGGGGGTGCAAGCACATATTGCTTTTGGGGCATTCAGGTGTGCAGGCATGCATTCGTGTACACATGGGCACGTTTTGGGCACTCCGGAAAAGGTTAGCCATCCCTGCACTCGTATCTGCCAGACACCTTGTGTTTACTTGTATCCATTTTAATGGACATTGTAATGAGAAAAAAAAACCCACTGGAATTCATGCAGCCTTTAGCATAGCTTATATTTTTTTAATATAGTGGCTATATTAAGCCCACAATATTCCCCCATAATCCAGTGCGCTTTGAAAGACACCTTCCTATTCAGTAAAAAGACATATGTAAGTTGCAAGGAGCAACTTTAGCAGTTTGCCTTCTCCTAACCTGGTGCTTTCATCATGATAGCCCCAATATGTTCCCAAAAATTTTGAATGTGTGCCAGCTTGAAAAGCTTCTTGTTTAGGGAGATCACTGTTGTTTGCAGAGATATAAAAAGTTTATTTAGGGCAAAAGACCCAAAGATTGGATGAATGCTCCAAGCAAACTGGTGCAATCTGTATGTCTGGATGGATAGACAGACAGATAGCGGAAGACAGACATAGACAAAGAGACAGATAGAGAGCAGGAGATAGATAGATAGATAGATAGATAGATAGATAGATAGATAGATAGATAGATAGATAGAGACAGCAGAAGACAGACAGACAAAAAGATAGATAGTGAGCAGGAGATAGATAGACAGACAGACAGACAGACAGACAGACAGATAGATAGATAGATAGATAGACAGACAGACAGATAGATATAGACAGCAAAAGACAGACAGAAAAAGATAGATAGTGAGCAGGAGATAGATAGATAGATAGATAGATAGATAGATAGATAGATAGATAGATAGATAGATGGATGGATGGATGGATGGATGGATGGATGGATGGATGGATGGATGGATGGACGGACGGACGGACAGACAGACAGCAGAAGACAGACACAGAAAAAGATAGAGAGAGAGCAGGAGATAGATAGATAGATAGATAGATAGATAGATAGATAGATAGATAGATAGATAGATAGATAGATAGATAGATAGATAGATAGATAGATATAGATAGACAGCAGAAGACAGACAGACAAAAAGATAGATAGTGAGCAGGAGATAGATGATAGATAGATAGATAGATAGATAGATAGATAGATAGACAAGCAGAAGACAGCCAAACAGACAGATAGATAGCAAGAGATAGGCAGACAGACAGACAGACATTCATTAGAATAAATCAGAGTGTATTAATTTTTTGAGAAAGCTAAATAAATAATCTCTGAAACTACTTTTCTCATGCAGAGTCTTCACCTGTTCAATTTAAGAAAAGCATGTCAGAGAATACAACGGTGCAATCACAAAGATGTGTATCTGACGGCTTGCAGTCTGTTATCAAAAACCGAACAACGTTTTTAGAAAGATTTTACAAGCAGGAAGAGATGCAGGATATCAGAAGAAAACCACTAGACACTGCTCATCCCTCCCTACAACAGGTTTGTTTAATATCTTTACCTTACTAAGGGTGTTGGGCAAACAGTAAAACAGCAATAAAAGAACTGCTGAAATGTACAATAGAATAAAGTTAAACTTTCAGTAACTTCAAAGACCTGCTATGAAACAAATAGTAAAATGTGCTCCAAGATATAAATATGTAATCTTATACTTACATACTTACAGGTCAATAAACCCACTGACTCAAGGCGGCTTATGCGTTAAGTGGAAATATAATCAGACAAAGGAATGATGTATAAAAATGCAAAAATAATGATTGCTCACTTAATTTTCTCAGAAATAGAACTGTTTTAGTCTGTCATGCAAAAGAAACAAGAAGTCACAGACTCTGTATGAATCAGAAACCACAAGACGTGTCTAATAAAAAAGGATGCTGATAGTTCGGCCATTATTTTAGAAAAAAAAACATAGGACTTAAGTATGTAAGCTATTTTTCACTGGAGATAAATTTTACTGAAAACTTTGTTTTAAAATCTGAAAATGCACTCACCTCTCAATTTTGCAGAAGGTCTTCATTTAAAAAGTTGTTTTCTAACTACAAAGCTATTTAACTAAATTTTATTTGCTCTAAATGCTTTTTAAAAATGGATTCTTGACTCCCTCTCCCAACTTTGTGCTTTAGTATTATTGGTTGCAAAACAACATACTGCTTTTTAAGAACAATGGATGTTGCTAATAAGAATTAAGAGATATTTATCCAAGCAATTTAAGTACTGAATTGACAGTGAGTCTGCTGCTTTCTTTCCTCCTCAAATAAATTGTTTATTTAAAACAGGGGTGCCAAAAATGAGACACAGGACATTCCTTCAGATACTTAAAGTACCCCTTGGTGCTCTCTGAGCTTGCTTGAGGACATTTCATTATCCTAACTAGGTAACACTAGCACTGATGATGTTACCTACCCATAGTTAGGGTAATGAAACATCTGCAAGAAAACAAGCAAGCTCAGAGAATATCAAGGACCTCTTATTTTCAACCTTGAGCTATAAATATTCTCCTTTATTGGTACTTAAAGTACTCATTTTACCTGTTAACCTAATCAGGACACCCAGTTGGTTAGGATTGGGGACTAGCTAGGCATGGTTTTTTTCTTGCAAATGTTTCACAGCCAAACTAGGTAACATCACCAGTTTACCATATGTTTGGTAATGAAATATGTTTCAGAAAACAAACCCCCAGTAAACACCAAGATCCAACATTTCAAACCCTGAACTATGCGTGTTCTCCCTTACTGACACCCCATTTAAAACAGGAAAGGATGTGCATTAAGTTTGTTACGAGAAGCATGATGTTGCGTATCCAATGTGCCTTAAAACCTGAGACTTTAACATTATCTTTTGTGTAGTCTGTTTAAGTTTAATCTTCTGCTGCCTAAAAGTTTAAGTTTAATCTTCTACTGCTAAGCGATTATATAATAATGACAGACATTCCAGATTTTCCCCTTATTCTGTTAGACTTGTAGATGCAATTTCTGGTTAATTGATAGACAGACTTTCATTGAACAAACAGAGACTCTGATCACCATAAACAGCATGAATTCATTAGATCAGTGGCCCACAACCTTTTGGGCACTAGGGACCGGTTCCGCGGAGAGAGGATTTCCCATGGACCAAAGGGGGCGTAATTTTGTGTGCTCCGTGCATCCCACGAATGGGGCTTCACTTGTTTGTGTGGGCCAGTTTCTGGCATGCCATGAACCGCTGCCGGTCCATGGATTAGGGCAGGTGTAGGCAACCTTAAAGAGCCACAAAAGTTCTAACTGGAAGTCCCGCGTTCAGTTCTGGCGCCAGCCGGAAGTCCAGTTGCCCCATCATAGTATGTCCTCCTAGCGCTGAGTCCTTTTTCCTCTACCCGTCCTAATCGAAAGCACTATCAATTGTGGAGCCAACCGTTGACAGGGAGCTGCAGCAGAGGGATGAAAGAGCCACATGCAGCTCCGGAGCCGCAGGTTGCCTTATCCCTGGACTAGGGGCTGGGGACCCCAGAGATAGATAGATAGATAGATAGATAGATAGATAGATAGATAGATAGATAGATAGATAGATAGATAGATGATAGACAGACAGAGATATAGATAGATAGATATAGATAGATACATAGATAGATATAGATACATACATAGATAGATAGATAGATAGAGATAGATAGATAGATAGATAGATAAAGATATAGATAGATACATAGATAGAGATAGATAGATAGATATAGAGATAGATATAGAGATAGATAGATAGATAGATAGATAGATAGATATAGATAGATACATAGACAGAGATAGATAGATAGATAGATAGATAGATAGATAGATAGATACATAGATAGATACATAGATACATAGATACATAGATAGATAGATAGATAGATAGATAGATAGATAGATAGATAGATAGATAGATAGATAGATAGATAGATAGATAGATTAAGCATAGATACAGTTTACATTCTAAGTAAACTCCTTAGCCTTTATTTGGTGATACAAAGAAACAAAACAACATTCATTTTCCATTCCAAGGGAAACCCAACTACTTATTTTGAAATAATGTTGATCCCAATAGAAAGTAAATTAGGCCTACTAACATCTCCCACCACTGTCCCAACTGATCCTTTACACCAGTGGTAGTCAACCTGGTCCCTACCGCCCACTAGTGGGCGTTCCAGCTTTCATGGTAGGCGGTAGGGCTTTGCTGTAACTCTCCTTTATAAATATTATAAAGTAAAGTTACTTCCCTACTTTATAAATCATCATTACTGTGCAACCGGTGGGCGGTTAGAAAATTTTACTACTAACAGAGATACAAAAGTGGGCGGTAGGTATAAAAAGGTTGACTACTCCTGCTTTACACAATGGATTTTTTTTAATCACCATTTTCAGGGCTAGAGTAGACTTAATAAGCTAAACAAATGCAAATCAGGCTTACAAATTATCTTCCATTTCAAGCCATTCACAAAGGTCAGATAGGATTACTTTAAATCAGTATTTTAAAATGTTAATGTTACTATTTTTTTCCTTGTGGAGGTATAATAATCCATAATGTTGCATATATATATATATATATTTCTGAACATTGTGGGGAACAAATCTCTGTAAAGTAACATTAAGTGAACATAGGGGAGAATGATTTTTCAAACAGACTGGATACATTTTATAAAAACATAAATCTTTTGAGATGATGTTACATTATTATTTTTCAACAATGTCAGGAAAGTGAAACATTGAAGCCACAGCACTAAGGCCTTGATTAAAAAGTATAAACTTTTCCTTTTTTTCCTGTAAAAAATTTCTGTCCCGTTCCAAAGAAATCTTAACCATGCTGACTAACTGCCAAACTGTTCTGATTGGGGAATGTAGAATGTATTCAGAGCCTCCCACAATCTCTGATCATCCTATTCTTGCCAAAATGCAGTATTTCTCAAAAGTAGAAGTATCTAGAAAAAGATTAACAAGCCTAAAACTTGTTCCAAATGTTACAGAACAGTTTGGGTCAAGGACTTACATGACGTTTTTTCATATATTGATTAACACAGACTAATTGCCTGACCAAGATTATTAATAATATGGTCTTACTTATGCTTTATTGAGAATTCCAGTTTCAAAACTATTCAAAAGCAGTTTGAGGTGACCTTCGGAGTAATCCCAATATTAGAATATTAGCATTAGAAGAAGAAAGATTCCTGTAAAAGAAATCTCATTATTGTTAATTCAGCCTATAAAAGTTAGGGGGGGAAAGGGGGGGAGTATAGTTTTCAAAAAATTAAGTCTCATGACATAGATTTTAAATATATTTAGGACATAATTTACATAGGGCACACATTATATTTGTTTAGCATCATTCACATTGATGGAAGATTTTGAGGTTATAGGTTAGAGCCATTTTAAATTATCTGAAAAGTACACCAGATAGAAAATTCCATATACATACACATGAATTATTTTATGTATCTATGTAAAATATTCCCTAAACTTTATGTACAACGGAATCATATGAAATACTCCAACTTCTGCTAAAAGGCACTATCTATATATAGAGATATATTGCATAGTTCCGTCTATTTCTATATTGCATAGTTCTGTCTGTCTGTCTGTCTATCACTGTAGTGTTATTACCCTTCACTTATAATGTGCTATAATTCATGCCAATACGCTCTCAGGACTATATTAAAGATAGGGTTCTTTTGTACCTTTTTTGCCATATAGTTTTATAAAGTAGTTCTTGCCTAACAATGATCATTGTTAAGTCATGTGATCATAAAGTATGTCATGTGATACATCACTCTTGATGATGATAGTTCCAGCAATCCTTGGTTGCTGTCATTAAGTGAATCATCATGGGTTGTTAGTGAGGACCTCATTTGGTTGAGACTTCCAACTTCTTGCCAGCTGTTGCTATTGCAGGGAAGCTGCAAGGGCCAGAATTTCAAAGACTAGTAATAAATACCACTCATTTCATGCCAACGTAAGTTTAAATGTCTACTGAATCAGTAGTCATTAACCAAAAACTACCAGTAATGCCTCCATCAATTTTTAACAATCCTCTGTGCTCCATATGTTGGAATGATTTGTCCCAGCTGAATTTTATTTTTCCATGTATCTTTAATCTAGATTTACCAACCACATTTTATTGATATATTACATCCTAGCATATTTTCCCACCTGAAACCCATATTTTCCAGTCTGACTGGAGAATGCATTGTTAAAAAGGCTTACAAGAGGTGAAAGAGTTCAGAATTTATACAGTTCTATGTTCAAACTGGGTCATCAGGTTGATTCAAGAGTGATGGGAAAGAAGACAGAATCATTGTTAAAATTACCTTACTAAAATTACCTTATTCAACTATAGTTAAATATTACCTACTATGAATTTAGTTCTGTGTATAACAAGTCTTTATAGTTAGTTGAAAATGGAATGTTAAAAACAGGAAACCAGTTACTCTGCTATCTGTGCATGCATAGAGCTAAACAAACAATCTTAATGTTCACCCACCATTTATGTAACATGTACTATGTGCAGGGATAGCTACTCTCTATGGCAAGTTGATACTTCAAACTGTTACTTATCAAAGCAAGGAGCAGAACTTTAAAAGTAAGTTAATGATATTGGGGATGGGAGGAAGAAAGTTTCCTGAGATGGAAAAATAGGTGTCACTATTTTGAGTTGCAAATGTGTGATTGAAGAGTAAATGTTTTGTAACTGCAATGTAATATTCTTTTTTGACCAAGAAAGTGACTGTTGTGTCTCAAGTATCTCTGCCTGTGCAGTCTAGGGAGTTTTTTAAAAAGTTTATTTATTGAGCATATGGCAAATACATGGACTTATAGTAGTTCAAATGTTAATGTCCCGTCCACCTAGCCATTCAAGGACAGGGTGGTCTATGTTGAAAAAAATCAGACATTGGGCCGGTGTAAACTCTTGATGGACATTCGGACACAATGTGGTGGATATTTTGTCGAGGAACATCAGTCACACGGAGTGGTAGAGACAAGACCCCACTTAAACAATAAGTTAGAGATAATCATTATTCAAGAACCTAATTTCGCATGGCTACTTCCCAAGAAATAGCAATAGCGCTTAGACTTATATACCACTTCACCATGCTTCACAGCCCTCTCTAAGAGGCTTGCAGAGTCAGCCTATTGCCCCCAACCATCTGGGTCCTCATTTTACCCACCTTGGAAGGATGGAAGGCTGAGTCAACCTTGAACCTGGTGAGATTCGAACTGCCAAACTTGCAGTCAGATGGCTGCAGTACTGCATTCTAACCACTGGATAGGCACAAACTTAAGAGAAAGTACATCCTTAGAGCCCCTCCTGTTAAAAGGGTTGAGAATGGTGGTTTCTATTTGGCTCAGCAGTCCCAACCTTCTAAGTGAGCAGGAAGAAGCACCCAGAGAGCAAATTGATCCAAGATGAAAGTAGAAATTTATCACTCCATGAAGAAATGCATTCAGCCCAAGTTTTTAAGCAGGCAAGAGAAAACAAGGATAAAGAGATGGGAGACCAGCCTGATGCTCTCTAGATATGGTGGATTAAAACTATCAACATCCCCAGCCCCAAGAAATTTGAAAAAAGGCATCGGATTAGAGGAAGCCAACAGAAAATAAAGCACAGATATGAAGTAAATAAGATGAGCATGTGTTTGCAAACAAGGATGGGCCAGTGAGGTTGTGATTTTATCTTGTTGGTGTTTCTGGGTAGAGTAGGCAGAGCAAACATATTGCAGCAGGAAAGGATTTATGGGCAGAGTCTGCAAGGGGTGGATATGTTGTCAAACAAACCCATATCCAAATTTTGTTTTTATACTTTTCTACAGCTAAAAAACAAGAGTAAACCAGTTTACCAAAGCCCATTTGTGTCCAATACTCTACAGCGGGACATTTTAAGGTTGCTGTAGACCCATATGGCCAAGTAAATGGAAGAGGACCATGTGAAGTTACCATCCTCTGCTACCAAATGTGATGTTCCCGTGGGTCGTCCATGAGGCCAATGTTGAGAAAAGACAGGAGACAAATTTTCTCGGGATGGAGCGACCCAGATTGGGGGTCTGGTAGCCCCTTTTATTGAGATAGGACAAAGGCAGGAGGAGCAATAGCATGTGATAGAAAACAGCCTGTAAAAGTACAATTTCTAATCTACTGCTTCAGGAAAGTTCTCTCTCTATATGGTCAAATCCTGGACGTCAATGGTAGGGCACATCTCAGGATGTTATGTTATGCATTATCAAGATGTTATGGCTTTCTCGGAGCCAGTTGTCTCCTGTGTGATTCAGCGTGGCTCTGCATGCCCCGTTATCCACTGGGCCATGGGTGACCGCTACGCTTACACAAGGAACTATATTACAACAGGACCGTGGTGTTTATTGGGCCATCCAAATCAGGCAGATTTGCAGCAACTTTGAGGCTCTCCGACCTGTAAACTTTGAACAGGATGAGCCCTGGAAGTTTGAGGAAGGGTTAGGATCATTTGTATAATCCGAAGTTACACTTTAATCTTTCCTACATGTTTATTTTTTTTTTTACATTTTTGGAATCAGGGACAGAACTGCAGGAGGCGAACAGGAAAACTTCAGGGTGCCAACCCGCGCACAAATTTACTTGGGAGCAAGGATCTTATGCATGCGCAGAGTGCGCTATACATATGGGGGAGGGGAGGGGGGGTTACATCCTAAGCACGTGCTTTGGTTGTTATCGGAGCAGACCGCACCGACCCAACGCCGGCTTCGCTCTTACATCCCACCGCATTCCTCCCACTGTTCCCCCGTCACTGTGGGTCCCCCCACAAGATTGGAGGGGCTCAGGCCTCCCTGTCAAGACGCCTTCTTCCACCCACCCACCCTTTCCCCCCCCCCCCGGTTCCTACCTGTGCTGCAACCCCACCAGCCCCAGCGTGATCACATGGGGCACGTCCAGCTCGGTGGGCCATAATCCGGCGGCGAGGCAGCCGAAGACCCCGCATTCTTCCCCGATGCCCAGCTCCTCGAATTCCATGCTTCACGAGGCCAACACGTGTGTGTGTGCGCTTAACACGCAGAGCTGCTCCGGTTGCTTTCTCGCTTGCAGACGCCGGAGTTTGTGGGAAAAGAGGAGGAGGAGGAGGAGGCGGGATTGTAGCGCCCGCGCCCCTGGTTTCCCACCCGCCTTATTTACATACGTACACAGCCACTCACATGGGGAGGGGGCGGCCGGGTTGTTTTCTCGGCGAAAGGAAGCGCCGCCTGACTGGAGCGGCGCTCCCGAGGCTTGGGGGTGTGTTTCTGTGGAGGCGGAGGAAGGAAGGGGATAGAAGAAGCGTTTTCTTTGCAGCCTTTCCTCAAAACTTAAAGTTTTGCAGGGGAACTTTTCTCCCCCCCCCCCCGGTCATCTTTTCATTTGCCCTCCTCACCCGCGTCTTAAATTTGGTGGGGTTTATATATATAAGTTCTGGCTGAGGGCCAGAATATATCTATCTATCTATCTATCTATCTATCTATCTATCTATCTATCTATCTATCTATCTATCTATCTATCTATGTATCTATCTATCTATCTATCTCTATCTATCTAATCTATCTATCTATCTATCTATCTCTATCTCTATCTATCTATCTATATCTATCTATCTAATCTATCTATCTATATCTATATCTATCTCTATCTATCTATCTATCTATCTATCTCTATCTATATATATCTATCTCTATCTATCTAATCTATCTATCTATCTATCTATCATCTCTATCTCTATCTATCTCTATCTCTATGTATCTCTAACTAATCTATCTATCTATCTATCTATCTATCTATCTATCTATCTATCTATCTATCTATCTATCTATCTATCTATTCTGGCCCTCAGCCAGAACTTTTTCTTAGCTCCATCCTCCCCCGACCCGACCCCAAAGTCGGTTGCTGAATGAAAGTTGTGTTTTATTGTTATTTTTTCTTTTTTTATTACTCACGCAGAGTTTTATGTTTTTTTTGTCTTGCACTCCCCTATCCCATGATTTGTAAGCCGCCCTGAGTCCCCTCAGGGAAAAGGGCGGCCTATAAGCCTTAATAAAACGATTTTAAAAAAATGATAAAAGTTGCGAAAAGTTATACTTTTCGCACTTTGGGGTCGGGGGAGGATGGAGCTAAGAAAAGAGTTTTGGCTGAGGGAGGCCCGGGCCGCGCTTCTTTTGAGGGAAGGGAAAAGCTCCCCCGTGGGGGGACTGGTCCGTGGGCGAACTTTGGCGCCAAACAAGCCTGGGGCCTGGCGAAACGGCGCGGCCGCGCATGGGGTGGATGCGGGCGCAACAAGCGCTGCCCTCAGAGGCCGGGGGGGGGTGAGGAAGGCGGAGGGGCGGAGGTGGAAGCTTCTCGCAGATTGGAAGGCTGAGGTAGCCCGAACTCCCCCTCCTTGGGGGGGGGGAGGAAGATTGAGCCCGGGGTGGTGCACTTTGGGGCGCCACCCCGCGCGCGAGCCGCCAGCCATTGGGTGGGCTCGGCGGCTTAATCTCCACCCTCCGCTCCGCCGGCCCCTTCCGCCGCTGCCCCTTCTTCTTTACGCGGCCCCGACGCCAGTTCTTCGCACCCCCAGTCAGCTGTTCTGGGTCTTCATCCCCCCCTTTTCTCCTCTTCCTCGGTAAGCGCGCGGGGCTTTCCTGGCAGGTGGCGTCTCCTCTTCACCCGTCTTTTCGCCTTTCTACTTTCTTCTTTCTTTTTTTTTTATAGGCGTCCCGGACCTCCGCTCCCTTCGCCGCCATGCCTCCGATACATTCAGGTGAGTGGCTTCAGCTCGCCTCCGCGGGAAAGGGTTGGAAAAGCGCCGCTGGCCGGAGTCGAGCTCGGCCGCTGGGTGCGCACGTGGAGCGCCTGAGGGGAGCCGCCGCTGCCGCTTCTTCTTCCCCGCCCTCGGAAGGCTGCCGGAGTTCAGAAAGAAGGGACTCTCTTTGAGAGGGGGAGAAAAGTGAGCTCTGGAGGTTTTCCCATCCTGAGAATGGCGGGCAGAGATTGCGTTGCGCGCCTTGCAAGGCGAATCACCTCGGGCCCATTCGCTTTCGCCTTGTACGTGGAGTCCTAGATATGAGGCGCAGGTCAATAATAATAATAATAATAATGAAAAGGATTCCCTTGCTGCCCGTCGGGTGAGTCTCTCATCTATAGCAATAGCAGTTAGACTTATATACCGCTTTATAGGACTTTCAGCCCTCTCTAAGCGGTTTACAGAGTCAGCATATTGCCCCCAACAATCCGGGTCCTCATTTTACCCACCTCCGAAGGATGGAAGGCTGAGTCAACCATGAGTGGTGAGATTTGAACAGCCGAACTGCAGTCAGCTGAAGTAGCCTGCAGTGCTGCATTTAACCACTGCGCCACCTTGGCTCCTTTAATCTAGGACTCCACAAACTGTTCCAATGCGATAACCTTCCAGTCAGGGGTCACCCCCCCCCCTTTTGGACCTTAGGGACCACTAAATTCATAATTTGAAATCTCGCAGACCGCTAATATGAAGGTTTTTTTAAAAAAAGATAAATAGTATTTAGTGCAATATTTTAAAAAAATGCAAGTAATGTTTTCTGCGGACCACTGGTTGGTGACCACCACTCCAGGTGGCCTCAACCACCCTCTAAAACTGGGGTTGGCAACTTGTGGCTCTGGAGCCACATGCGGCTCTTTCATCCCTCTACTGCGGCTCCCTATCACTCAAAATATGTGTCACAACTGCCAATATGAAACACTCACTGGCATGTGATTTATGGAGCATTTTGACCCCTCCCTCCCCCCCCCCGGTGTTTAATTCAACTACATATACTAGTTTTGTGGCCGCTTAGGGAATAGTCAGGCACCGGAAGGGTTTTGTGGCTCCCGGTGTTTTCTGTGGGAAATGGGTCCAAATGGCTCTTTTGAGTGTTTAAGGCTGCCAAGCCCTGCTCTAAAAGGATGCAAATCACCAGCTGTGTGCAAGGAATATAAATCCTTCCATTCCCCACCATCCAGTCATGGCTGACGAAACTTCTTGCATGAGACTGGAATGACCAGAAAGAAAGTCCAGTTGCCTCCTGGTAAAAGCCCCTTTGGGACTTCCAATGTGGTTGCGTTGCAATGTGTGCAGTGCAATCTCTGCCATTCTCAGGTTTGAAGGGGAGGGGGGAACCTCCAGAGCTGTTGGGGATCGGTAGGCCTACATTGCCTGGAGATGCTGGCAGTAATGCTCCCCCTAACTTGGGAATTTAAGACGTTCCGAAAACTTGGCTGTTGGACACAAAAGACATTCGTTATTTTGCTTTAACTGTTTACTTTCCAGTGGTTGGTCTCTGCTAGAATGGGAAATGAATTAAGCCATTCCAAATATCTGATAGGAAAGATGTGCTGAATTCTCCATTTGGGTTCTGGGTTGAATGCATTATGCAGACTGCAAGGAAACTGCCCTGTGCAGGTAGTCCTTGACTTAAAACAGTTCATTGGAGTGACCGAAGTTACAACAGAACTGGAAAGTGACTTATGGCCATTTGTCACCCTTACAACCATTGCAGCATCTCCATAGTCACACGTTTTACATTTGGATGCTTGACAACTGGTTCACATAACGCTTGCAGTGTCCTGGTGCCACGTGATTGTCTTTTGTGACCTTCTGATCAGCAGATTCAATGGGGAAGACAGATTCACTTAACAATCATGTTACTAATTTAACAACTGCAGTGATTCACTTAACAAATGTAGCAAGAAAAGTCAAAGTGGGGCAAAACTCGCTTAACAAATGTTTCCCTTGGCAACATAAATTCTGGGCTCAACTGTGGATGTAAGTCGAGGACTACCTGTATTTTATATTCACTTAAGAGATGATTGGTCCTTCTGCCTCTACTGTTTATTAGCTATCTAGTTTGTTATACCATATTCAGGACCCAATAGGCAAAGTTTTGGTTGAACTTTCCCTCTGTTCTGAAACTTTTACAGCCTGATAAAGGCTCCCATTATGCATGGTATGAACTTTTAGCAATATGAAACTTCAAATTCAGATCACCTAAAATATATATGCGGGATCTATCGGAATCACTGAATTTGGTTCTTTTATGCATATTCTTCCAATATCAAACTTTCTATGTATCACTTTAAGATTTGGATGGACAGCTTCTCAAAAGACTGGAGAAATGTATGTGAAGATTTCCAACATCTACATTAAAGCAATATCTTAATCAGTTCAAAGTTCACAATATTTTTCAAATCTTTGAGATGTCTAGTTAATATTGTTAAGTAAGCTGCTAAAAAAAGATGAATAGAGTTAGGGAAGAAAAGTTGGATTGATAATTGTCAGAAAGCTGTCCAGAAATTTAAAATGTAGGTTCCACCACAAAACCGCGATGCCCTTATCCGCGCCGACATAAGTGCGGAGGCAAATCCGCGGCGTCCGAAGCGCTAATAAAAAAACGACCCTACCGCCGCGACAACAGCGCGGTGACAGAAGGGCGTTCTACATGCTTCGTTCTTTGCCTCCAAAGGTAGCCCTCCTCCTCCAGCTGACAGCGGCAGCGGGCACGGGGCAAAGCGGGCTGCCCAGCAGCAGCAGCCCGCGGGAAGGGTCCAGCACAGCCGCGGGGGGCATCAGGAAGCGGAGGAGGACGCGGCGGCGGCTGAGGCTCTCCCAGGCCGGCGAAACGGGCTTGCCCGGCGGAGGCAGGCTGCCCTCTTCTTCCTCAACAACATCTCCTTGGACGGGCGGCCTCTGCCGCCGGCGCCTCCCCCGGAGGAAGAGGCAGGGCGGGCGGCGGCGGCGGCTCTCCCGGGGCCGGCGAAGCGGGCTTGCCCGGTGGCGGCGGCCGCCCATCCAAGGAGATGTTGTTGAGGAAGAAGAGGGCGGCCTGCCTCTGCCGGGCAAGCCCGCTTCGCCGGCCCCGGGAGAGCCTCAGCCGCTGCCGCTGCTGCATCCTCCTCCACCGCCAGCGTCGGCGGCCCTGCTCGGGCCCCCCGCGGGCTTCCTGCTGCCCCCCGCGGCTGAGCTGGACCCTTCCCGCGGGCTGCTGCTGCTGCTGGGCAGCCCGCTTTGCCCCGTGCCCGCTGCCGCTGTCAGCTGGAGGAGGAGGGCTACCTTTGGAGGCAAAGAACGAAGCATGTAGAACGCCCTTCTGTCACCGCGCTGTTGTCCCCGCGGTGATGACGCGCGATGATGACGTCGCGACTTTAGTGACGCGATTTAATCTACGCTATTTTGCGTAGCGCGGTTTTGTCGTGCCACGAAAATGTAATACAGAAGGAAATGATGTTCAAGTTAGGTTTTTTTCCTTGGTACTCATAACTAGTTTTTTACATAAAATCTAGCTTTTGCTTATAACTATCACAATCTTTAGTAAAACACACAGATATCTCTACATCTCTTTATATTTGTTTTCCTAAAATTATTACTGGAAAATTCCATTATTATATAGTGAACAGACAGCACAAGAAAAGTATAGAGGGATGGCTATCTGGACTATTTAATAAATTGCATTCAGCAATTCATTTGTTACCATAGGAACTAAAAAGACTTCAACTCTGTTTCCTTTTCAGAAAGCTTATAATGCGAGATGGTTCTCTCGCTCTCTTTCTCCTCTTCTCAGTTAAAAGCAACAGCAAAACAAGCTCACAACACTCATAGCTCATGCTAAAATATAGTGGGTCTTTTTGGGGGGGGGGATGACTAAGTTTGACACAAGAACACAATTCTGAAAATAAAAACGTGGCCAAACAAACAAGGCATTTGGTGGACAAAATGAATGACTAGTGGTCTTTGATATTCAAACTAAGTGTTAAATTGCAGAGAGAATAATGCTTTCCAAGTTTAAGATTCCCCAAATAAAGTAGGAATTTCTTAGTAAACATGCACAAGTTTGTTCTGTAAACTTTTTAAAATTCAGTGCCTTGTTTTTATTTATGTTCATGTAAAAAATATCTCCCTTCCCCAATTATTTCTCCAGAAGTTAAACTGGGCAAAAAAATAAATGAGGGGAAAACAAAAGAAGTTTACGAATTGCTGAATTACCCAGGATGTGTTCTGATGCAATCAAAGGACCAAATAACTGCTGGAAATGCAGCGAGAAAGAACATCATGGAAGGGAAGGCTGCAATCTCAAATACAACAACATCTTGTGTGTTCCAATTGCTTCAAGAATCTGGTAGGTGGTGGGAAAGTTAACCCGCATGCAGGAGAGTAACCCTGTATATAAAGCAATAATGCCCTCATTATATGGAAACTTTTTGCTGTAATGGTAATTTTTCTTGGTTTTATTATAATTAAGAGATCTTGTGACTATATGCTGAAGGAGCATAGGACTTTCAAGAAGGCAACAGTAACACTCTTTTCACATTAAAAAATATAAATTAGTTTCTCCATAGATGAGTCATATGAAATATTTGTCTATTATATCATTAAGTAACATTGAAGGAATGTGGTGGCTTGGCTAAGACTTGTCAGTCAGAAAGGTCGGCAGTTCAGCGGTTTGAATCCCTAGCACTGTAACGGAGTGAGCTCCTGTTACTTGTCCCAGCTTCTGCCAACCTGTAGCAGTTTGAAAGCATGTAAAAATGCAAGTAGGAAAATAGTCACCTTTGGTGGGAAGGTAACAGGGGTTTAGTCATGCCGGCTACATGACCACAGAGACATCTTCAGACAGTACTGGCTCTTTGGCTTTGAAACAGAGATGGGCACTGCCCCCTAGAGTCGGGAACGACTAGCACATACGTGCAAGGGGAACCTTTACCTTAACATTCTTCCATTAACATTGGAAGAAGATATTGGAAAGTTAAGTAGTGGAATTTGACATATACAGTACTTCCAAATGGATTGGTGAGGAAAACATGTTTTAAGTGCTTATTATTGGCTGTTTTAAACTAAGTTGAGTTTTCCAAATTTATAGCTCTAGTCAGGTAAATGACATTTTGACCTAACAAATTGGAATGATCAGGATATTTAGTAAAAGTGGAGATAATAATTCCTGGCTTGCTACTGCATAGAGAAGACAATAGAGCATAACATATTCTGTCAATTCAATTATTCCACCACCACATAAACTCAATCTCTGGAAGGGGATTTTTTGTATCTTTATTCTGTAACAGCTGTTGGAAGGGCATTTAATCTGGCTAAAGAAGAGGAATTTTTGAATGTTGGGATTCTTACACGACTAAGATACCTGGCTGGTTGGAGAAAATGTGTAGAATGGCTCATGGAGGTTTTTCTGGATAGGGCCAAGAGGTCAGCTTGCAGCTCTAAATCAATGGCCCCTTTTCGAGATCACTTCTTAGAGGACATTCATAGCCCATCAAGCCCATGCTAATTCTATAACCATCCCGAAAACAAGACCTGGTTATGTTCCTATGTAGAAACTTTGAAAAAGTGATTGAAGACCACCTACTAATATTATGTATGCATTTCCCTGCCACTGCATCCATTTATTTATTCATTCATTTATATCCCACCTTTATTCTCACAAATAACTCAAGGTGTCAAACATATCCCCTATACCCTCCTCCTATTTTCCCTGCAACAAAACTTTGTGAAGCAAATTGGAGTGAGAGACTGCCTTAAAATCACCCAACTGGCTTTCATGGCTAACCCAGGACTTGAGGTCATGGCCTTTTGCTATGATTTCTTACTATCTATGCTGTGATTTTCCCCCCTGTTTACTTTGCACAAGTTTTAATAACTTGATTTAAAATCCTTAAGGGTGAATTGTTAGAATTTTACCCCCTCAGCCATGAAAGGTAACGTTTGCTTGAAGTTGTCATCCTTGCATTTGTTTGTCAAAATTTGTATATCAAAGTTTATTAAGTTGTACTTCCAAATCTTGCCTCACGCTAGTATGTTATGAAGAAATGTTGCTTTCAGGATTAAAAATTAACATCATGGAATCTTTTCTTGCGTTCCAACTCCCTTCTCTCTCACCCCCCCTCCGGCATGGAGTGTTGCAACATTTTATAATATTCTGTGGTAAACCTCTACCTTTCTTCCTGCCTCATTAACAAATAAAGGTGGTGCATTTAGCACAAAAAGAAAAAATATATATCTATGGCCACTGATTTTGGGTATCCATTCATGTCTATTCATTCCTCTCTTTTTGTATGACTAATATAGTTTTGGTAATAGGACAGCGAAAGTGAAGTTTCCTCCCAGGCATGCTTTCTGATGATTTCATGAAGCTATTGAAATTGTTTCATTGCATCAGAAGGGATGTTACTTGTTTTTCCACTTTGTAGTCTAATATGTTCTACTGTACAGTTCAAGTACTCCTTGAAGTTCTCTCCCAGTCAGATGCCAACCAGTTTTGCTGCTTAGTTTTGGAGCCTTGGCAAGATCAGAAAGATGCTGCCACCTGCATGATTGGTAGTGAATGAACAAATAATACGTTTCCCCATAGCATGAAATCAAATACTAACACATTATTATTATTATACAATTGTATCACAGTGGCCAGTTGTTTTGCCGGATTTGGCATTGGTTACTAGTCGGGCCCCACCTAGCGGCCTAGGACGTCGTAACGTATTTTCGTAATATGCGTGCAGATCCAAGCAGTGCGGCTTTTTGCATTTGACTGATGGTGCTTTTGTCAATTTTTAACTGTTTTAAATGTAATTCCAGTGCTTTTGGAATAGCACCCAGTGTGCCAATTACCACTGGAATTACCACTGCTAGTTTGTGCCATAGTCGTTGAATTTCGATTTTTAAGTCCTGGTATTTTGCGATTGGGACCGGCAATGGCGGAGTAGTAGTGGTAGTAGTAGTAGTAGTTGTTGTTGTTATTATTATTATGGCTCTGTGTCGGAAGCAGAGTGGGGGCCAGAGCCATATGCCAGTTATCAGCTGCCTTCAGAGTCAGACATCAGTGAGGCAGACGAACAGCTGGAGCCTGTTCCCAGTGTGCGCATGCACAGAGTGGCCAGACGAAGGGAACAGCTAAAGAACAGGGGTCAATTTGGGAGTAAGGCCACAAGTGGACGATGAATGGCCCCTCCCAGAGGAAATAAAAAAGGAGCGAAAGGAGAGTGGAATTTGCAGGAGACAATTAGTTCGATTAATTGGCTTGTGACTCGCCAGATAAGGTCTGTGACTGCCAAATCCTCCCTTGAAAGACTTTGCCGGATGTGAATGAGCAAAATTCACAGTAAATTAATAAAGGGTGTTGTTGTTGTTGTTGTTTTGTCAGGACCAGGAGTTTGCTTTAGGCTCTTGGGAAGCCTCGGTCAGAACAAAAACCAACAAATATAATAGGCTAGATCATTTAAGACATAAAGAGATTTTTCCCAGCTGGACCTCTAGAAATTGTCAACACTGTTCTTGACAAGTTGATTAACATTAATGTTTATAATAATTGGTTATAACTATGTTGCTAAGGATTGATTTAAACTTTTTTTAAATCCAAGACTATGTTATTACATTGGGAAAACACTTTCTCCTTCCTAAGCCCACCTAAGGTTTAAAAAGTTCCTGTTTATAGTTTTAAGTTCAGGAAATCATGCCCTTAGATTTTTATGGAAGTTTTAAAAATTAAATTATGCTCTACTATGTCTCTAAATATTTTTTTAAGTTTTAGTCCCTTCACCACTCTTGGCTTATAAAATCTTCCCAGTCTGATCTAATAAAAGCAATTCCTATTCTGTAAGTTTGAAACTAATAGATTGCTTAGATATAGGTGAAATATCATGCTTGGGATTTTCACAAAAAGCAATAAGTTTGTCTGATCTGGATGAAGATCCCAGGTCTCTTAAGTTTTCATTGGTTTTTGCCCCAAAATGGCTCAGTCCTTATTTCTGTTTTAGAATGTAGGCTGCATATTTTACTTATTAGCAATTGAGATACAGAAGTCTGTTTTGATGAGAAATTTTTATTACAGGCATCAAAACCGCTTTTGTGAGAAAATACAGCGATACGGCATTTATGGCTGCTCACTGCGAAATGATTCCGATTGAATGGGTTTGTAGAAGAGTCGCTACTGGTTCTTTTCTGAAGAGAAATCCTGGTGTTGAAGAGGGCTACAAATTTTACCCACCCAAAATTGAGATGTTTTATAAGGTAGGTAACATGAAATGGAGATGAGAGTTTTATATAATTTAACAATTGTCACCTTTTTGAAAGCTTGAACCTCAAGCTAAATATGTGCTTCACCTTAAACATCCTAATCCAAGCATTCCAAAAACACTTCCTCTGCCTGCAAACTTTATCGCTCAGTACTGATAGGATTTTGCAATATATACGTGATCCTTAAAAACACTATTGATTCTTAGACACTATCTATCATCTATCTATCTATATCTATCTATCTATCTATCTATCTATCTATCTATCTATCTATCTATCTATCTATCTATCTATCTATCTATCTATCTATATATATATATATATATATATATATATATATATATATAAAATGTTGTATTTGTGCTGATAAATAAATAAAGGGAGACTAGTATAGATCTATTTCAAGCTATTTAGCTCTCATCAGCTAGCCATACCCTTACTGGGATTCGAACCTGTGCTGTATTACATCTTAGGCAGATGTCTTAACCATTAAGCCACAGGTCCTCCTCCTTATCAGCTGAAGCCAGGGAGGTAGGTATATATTTAGTGTCACAACCCCTGGTATGCCCCAATTATGGGAGGAAGCTAACTGCTTCCATGATAAGGAGGAGGACCTGTGGCTTAATGGTTAAGACATCTGCCTAAGATGTAATACAGCACAGGTTCGAATCCCAGTAAGGGTATGGCTAGCTGATGAGAGCTAAATAGCTTGAAATAGATCTATACTAGTCTCCCTTTATTTATTTATCAGCACAAATACAACACAAATGTAACAAAGGCAACAGTAAAAGTATTGGGTTTCTGTCGTGATGGTCTCTTGTCACGAGCCGATAGACAGATAATGGAAGCAGTTAGCTTCCTCCCATAATTGGGGCATACCAGGGGTTGTGACACTAAATATATATGTATGTATGTATGTATATATCCCTATTTTTAATTGTTAAAAAGTGCTTTGTATTCATGCCCAAGATGCTAATCATAGGTTTGTTGATTAGGAAAGTCAGTGTTTGTGTACGAGCAGTCCTCAACTTACAAACATTCATTTAGCAACTTGTTTGAAGTTACACCACCACTGAAAAAAAGAACTTGCAATTGGTCCTTGTGCTTATAACCATCACAGCATCCCCCAAACTTGGAAGCTTGGCAACTGACAAGGAGTCGACTACAATGTCCCAAGGTCATGTGAAGGCTGTTTGCAAACCTCCTAGTCAGATTCTAACAAAGTTAATAAGGAAACTTGATTTAGTTAGCAATTGCAGTGGTTCAGTTAACAACTGTGGCAAATGAAGGTAATGTTAGGTGTAACTCACTTAACCGCCTTGTTTAGCAACAAAAACATTCTGGTCCCGATTGTTGAGAACTGCCTGTAATAACTTCAGAAATGTTTTGTTTGTGTTGAGTGAAAGCTTGGGATAGGCAATTTATTTTTCAGCCTGAGAGCCTTCTCTCTTTAGACTTCTGGCAGGAATGGCCATCTGCACTGGGAAGCATCTGTCAGAGGAGGCCACAAGAGAGCAAGTAGCATCACACATCATATCATTCTACAAAAAAAATACAAATTACATAATTGCGCCCCTCCTCAAACTTTGGGACACCAGGGACTGATTCTGTGGAGAAAGGGGGTGGGTGGTTTTCCGTGCTGCCTGCATCACATGGATGGGGACTTCACTTGTTTGTGCAGTCCGGTTGCTGGCCGGTCCATAGACAGGAGGTTGGGGACCCCTGGTTTGAAAGAAGTGGTGCATGGCATTATAGTGCTGTCTACTGTTATATAAAGCAGGAAAGAAGAAAAAGAGCTATCAGAAAGGCCCACCCACCCAAAACAATCACTTACAGAGCTACTCTCAACTAAATGCGCAGTGGAAACTGTTGCTTGCTTCTGTGCGGAATGGAGAAGTTGAACTTTATTGCTAATGACAATATCAATTATTCCAATAAAATCTCACTTTTCATCACAGGATGATGCAGCAAATGATCCACAGTGGTCTGAAGAGCAAATTATTGAAGTTAAGTTTAAGCTTGCTGGCCTTGAAATTGGACAAACAGAAGTAGATATCATGGCCCAGTCCACCCGAGCTATTTTTGAGATACTTGAAAAAGCTTGGCAACCCCAGAATTGTACGCTGGTTGATTTGAAAGTACGTACATTTGTATTTTAGATCTTGGCTTTTAAAATAAGGGATGAAAGTATTAGATTAAACTAATCTTTCCTTTCTTGTGTCGTGTTTCCATTTTTTAGGTTGAGTTTGGTGTTAATATAGCCACAAAAGAAATTGTCCTTGCTGATGTAATTGATAATGATTCTTGGAGGCTGTGGCCATCTGGAGATAGAAAACAACAAAAGGACAAACAGGTAATTCCATTTTCAGTGCAGATTCTGAAAATAAGCCAACATTGCAATTTTACAAGGTGTATGTATCTGTGCTGTGAAACCTGCTTCTGTTCTCCTTAAGCTTCTGTGTTTGTTTCTTCCCGTGAAACAGAAGTTGGGAAAGAAAATGGAGGAAAGCCAAATTCTACAGTTAAAATTGGAAAACTATTAGTTATCTTTCCTTCTGCTAATTTATTTGTTTTCTGATAGACATTTCAATTATCCATTAAAATAGTGTGTGTGTGTGTGTGTGTGTGTGTGTGTGTGTGTGTGTGTGTGTGTGTGTGTGTGTGTGTCAGTGGTGGGTTTCAAATCCCGTTCCAACCAGTATAGTTGGAACAGGGCAGATGGCGTCCTCATGGATGCCTGCATCGCACGCATGTGTCTTAGCGCCTTTGCAATGCTCCAGCTGTTCCGTGGAGCATTGCGCAGGCACTGTATGCGCCATGCACCTGCGCAGAAGCCTTTAAACACCGGTAAGGAGCTCAGGCGGGTGGGCCCTCCAGAGCACCATACCGGAACAGTATCCGCTGCTCCTGGCTGGCTCCAGTACACATGTACTGGGGTGTACCGCCTGCAACCCACCACTGGTTTGTGTATACCCATACATACATAACACATTTTAACTTAGACTTTTCTAATCAATTATAGTTCCGGCAATGATAAGGCACATTTTAAGATAATAGCTATTAATACCTACATATTCCAGCAATAAGAGGAAATGGGTGAATGCAAAATTCATATTCCAAAATATTGTTTACTTCATAATGAGCTACAAAAAGCACCCTTCAGATATGCTGTTACGTCTGGGGCTACTATTTGATGTAAACACATATTAATATGTGTTAAATGTTAGTTACAGCATAGTGAAGTATGCTTTTATTAATCATATACACATAAATTATCTAACTTGATAAAGGAGATTTAGGTAAGCACATGGCCTTGCCTCTGAGTGATAGGTAAAACTTAGGAAGTTTCAAGAAACGAATTGGAAAGACAACAACTTATAAATCACATTATTGATCATTACATTGGACTTCTGGGTTAAAACTAGATTATAAATATGTGCATGGACTAGTCAGTCAATTATAGTATTGGTAGTTTACGGAGGTACGAGGTAGGTTAACGGTGTCAAACTGGTGGCCCGCAGGCCGAATGTGTCATGTGCAGGCCACGCCTACCACAGCTCCGCGAAGGGAGAAACATCACATGATGGCAATGTAAAGCGGCGAGTTTGACATCTGTGAGATAGGCGAGTCTCTTGTATTTTATATGTAATCTTTTGTTCTTTTGTGTGTCCTTTTAGTCTTACCGTGACCTCAAAGAAGTGACACCTGAAGCATTGCAAGTGGTGAAAAGAAACTTTGAATGGGTGGCCGAAAGAGTGGAGGTACTGAAACCATCTATGAGATACGGAAATGGATAATCCACATCATTGTTTTTCGTACTTTTAAATTGTCTTTTGATCTTCTTTTCTATTAGCTGTTATTGAAACCACAAACTACACAAGGCAGAGTAGTTGTCCTCATGGGTTCCACTTCTGATCTTGGTCACTGTGAAAAAATTAAAAAGGCGTGTGGCAGTTACGGTGTGCCTTGCGAATTGCGAGTGACCTCTGCTCACAAAGGACCAGATGAAACACTGAGGATCAAAGCTGAATATGAAGGTACTTAACTCAAGTTTGTCTAAATCGCCTATTTTAGTGAACTATTGTTTTAAGTTCAATAGCCATCTCAAAATTAATTCCTGTTTTAAGAAATGAAAATCAATAGAGAATCTGTTTGGGTGAGCGTGTCTGTATCACATTGATGTGTTTTTGTTTGTGTTTTCAGGGGATGGGATTCCCACAGTGTTTGTTGCAGTGGCTGGGAGAAGCAATGGCTTGGGACCCGTCTTGTCTGGAAACACAGCTTATCCAGTTGTAAATTGTCCTCCCCTCTCAGCTGATTGGGGTGCCCAGGATATATGGTCATCCCTGAGAATGCCTACTGGTAAAAGTTTTATCATTTTAACACTTCGAACAAATTATTTTTTGGGAGATAGTAAATACTTGAAAGTAAAGTCATAATATTACTTTCAGCTGTAGTTCTGTTCAAAATAATGATAAAGTTAGAATGAATGAATGCCTTGATTCTAAATGTACTGTTTCTACTGTGTGTGTGTGTGTGTGTGTGTGTGTGTGTGTGTGTGTGTGTGTGTATACATAACATAGATGATTATGGTCAAAAGCAGTATTTAATAAAAATTGCAGTAGTTGGACTCCTCCCCCCATGAATAAAATGATGAGTTTCATTGTAGTTAAGATTTTTTTTGACTTATATACCGCTTCATAGGGCTTTCAGCCCTCTCTAAGTGGTTTACAGAGTCAGCATATTGCCCCCACAGTCTGGGTCCTCATTTCACCCACCTCGGAAGGATGGAAGGCTGAGTCAACCTTGAGCCCGTGAGATTTGAACCGCCGAACTGCAGATAGCAGTCAGCTGAAGTGGCCTGCAGTACTGCACCCTAACCACTGCGCCACCTCGGCTCTCTGAAAGACATGAATATATCATTTATTCTATAAATTTAACCTCCTTCATACTTTCCTGGGCAGTGCTTAACGTTTGTCAGCATTGATTAGACTGGTTATTTTTTAGCTTTTCTCTTACCGCCCAACAAAGATAATAGATAGAAAGATGCATTAAAGATAAAAACACAGTAGAAACTGTGATAACTCACCAACGGCTACAAGTAGGATTCAACATACAACTATGGGTGGAACCAGAACTTCCATTGCTGAGTGATGTGGTCATTCAGTGGGTAGAATCATGCCTGATTTTACCTTTTTGTGTCCTGCCCTGGTCGTTAAGCAAATCAATAAGCAATTACAGCTTCCCCCATTACACCTTGGTTTGTTGGGAGACTCCTGGAAAAGTTGTAAATGGTGATCACATGACCCTGGGATGCTGCAAACATAAATTCATGCCGCTTGGCAAGTCCTGAATTTCGATCATATGACTGCAGGCATGCTGCAATGGGTTGTGATTGTGAGGACCAGCCGTAAGTTCAGTTTTTGTCATTTTGAATGGTCTTTAAATGATGGTTGTAAGTTGGGGACTACCTGTGTACTCTCAGAGACTGTTGGATACGTTGACTCTCCCAGTTACCTCACGATAGCAATCAGGGGACTCCATGGGCTTAGTTATTTCTCAGCAATTGGTCCACTGAGGCAGATGCACAGATAAAGAAGTGTCTTGAACACGCTTGAGGCTTCGCTTGTACAAATTTCATGCAGTATGGGTGTGTGTGTGTGTGTTGCTTCCAAACTTTATCTAGGTTTGCTCACGCTTAGCTTGCACAACCCTGGTGCAGACTTGGCCAAAGGAACATGCTCTGTTAAACTCTGTAAACATTAACTTTCTAAAAAGTTATGCTCCTTCTCTAACTTGAACAAGTTTCAGTTCTGAAGAGAAATTTTGGTATCTTGTCTTCCACATTCATCTGAAATGTTCTGTATGAATTGTTAAACATTCTATATTACATTTCAGTTTTTCTTGACACACTAAGGATTATCTAATGGCAATGCTATTACAATCACACATTTTAAAAATTAAAAATTTTCTTGTTTTTTAACAGGTCTTGGCTGTTCCACAATTCTTTCACCCGAAGCTGCTGCCCAATTTGCTGCTCAGATTTTTGGGTTGAATGACCACTGTGTATGGGCAAAACTGCGATCCAACATTCTGAATACATGGATCTCCCTAAAACAGGCTGACAAAAAGATGAGAGAATATACTTTATAGATGAATTCTAAAGCCACGGTTTCATTTCAATTTCCAGAATTGGATGGCATATCATTCCAAGTATAAGTACTAATGGGAAACTGTTCCTAATCTATTTTATGATAAAGAGTGGACAGGTGCCCTTTTGTGTTCTAAGCTTATTGTAAACAACTAATCTTGTATTTTCTAGCCCAATGTAACTTGAAAGCAGAGTTATGTGCATTGAGATAGAATAGATCTTACTGACCCATCATGACTGGTTATTAAAAGAGAAATATTACCTGTGTCGACTTGTAACCCTGTACAGAATATGCCATATGGTGATTCTCCTAAAATTTATATTAAAGATAGCAATGCCATTAGTAAATGGACCAATTTGCTTTTGTTCTAGAATGTGGCCCACTATGAAATCAAATATATAAGACAAGTTATTCAAGATGTTAAAAGTACTTTTTGTAGGGAAGGTTCTTACCAAAGCTTTTCCTATAATTGGCTTTAAATACAAAGCTGATAATATATAAAGCTAATTAACCGTTGACCTTCAGATAGCTTTGAGCAAGCCTTTGTAACTTTTAAGTTATAAAGGCCACAGGCAACTTACCATTGTAGACCTTACAGAAATACCTGACGCACCAGTTGTTTGATGGCTAATGGTGATGGCAATGAACTTGGCAACTATGAAGATTCGGCTTTGAAAAATGCCAGGATGCTACATAAGGCTTCTTGATGAACTGTATGCATCCTGGAGTCAATATCTTGGGCAGAACTGATTTTTTTTTATATCACGGCCAGCATGTTGACAATGTGTTTATCAATTACAAACTGACTACCATATTATTGCTTAAACCAATTGAGTTGAAAGTAAGTCACACTAAAGGCAGCATTGAATTTCAAGGTTAATTTCAAGGCCAATATACTGACACATGTACCTATTTGGTTTCTAACTCGGACACCTATCTTCATGCAGAGACAATATCTATGCCCATATAGGGCTTCTGTCATCCTTGTTATTTTACTTTAGCTTTTCTAAGATTCACTTGTATCACTATGTAAGATTAGAGAGTTGAAATGAACATTGAAGGTCTTCCAGTCTAGCTGTCTGGGTGGTGCAAGTATTCTACTATTTCAGGCAAATGGCTGACTTGCTTGAGAACATCTAGTGAAGCACCCTTGACTCTCCAGGAGGCATGACTTCATTTTGCTTAATAGCACACAGAAAAACTACAGAATGCTTGGTGTATGGCACTACTCATCTTTTTAGGCAGTTATATGCAGATCTGTCATTTGGCCACAACTGAAGTTAGGCATATGACTTTTAAATTCAATTAACCTTTACCTTAAAATGGGAAGATGCATCTTCAAGGGAATACAAAACTTAACAATATTAGACATTTTATAATTACATATTCTACTTATTCTTAATAGAATAGAATATTAATATTCTATTAATTAATATTAATAGAATAGAAACAGCATATAATAGAATTATATGCTGTTCCACCCATCAACTACAAATTAAAAACAATACCTGTCAATTATTCATACAAAAGCATTCCTTGCAAAGTTTCTATACAGCAGTTGAGCTGCTGGGCTAAGACAGGGAATATACAGCGATGTTGAGCCAGCCAAGCAACCTTTCAATGCTGCTGCTACATGTGTAAAAATGAAACTCCAGGTCAAAAAATGGGAGACGTAGATATACAGATGTATGTATCTAACTTGCCTTCTTTACATTAGATTTCATCTAATAATTTATTCCAAAAACCATTCGTTTTGATGGCATGAACTATTGGTGCATTTAATGTTCAGTTTTAATAATCCCTAATTTGAAAGTTTCCAAAATACATTAATTAGTGTTAGTCAGAAAAACTTATTTGAACAGAGTGAAACAATTGTTTTGTCCCAGACATCAAAATAATTCAATGCCATGCTGATGTAATTGAAATTTTTACCCAAGTTCTAGAAGGCATTGTAAATGCTTAAAATCTCCCAAAGTATTAAGAATTCTGATCACAATTAAAAATATAAATTTTAAGTTTATTGAAAATTAAATATTTGCAAAAGCAAGATTTTTAACAAATAACTTTGTAAAATGAATCACAATCAAGACAGACATTTGAGAAACTACAAAATGAACCTATTGGCAAGCAGACTGCCGTCATCTGTATTGCAGTACAGTTTGATATGAATAAGGCATGGAAATCTGCATTTTCAAACTTCTTGTGTTCCAGAAATTAATTTTTAAGAATCCCACTTCAGTAGTTCCCAAATATGAACATCTTATATTTAAAACTACAGTGACACATAGCAACAATTCAAAAATATTACTGATTATTTTTCCAAATGCAGACTTTGTACATAGATTTGATGTGTAAATTTAAAAATTGTTACTGCGAACCTAGGGTTTTAAGAGAAGACATATTCCAGAAAGTATTGGATACTATAGATTTTTCCATCCAAAGTTGGGAGAAAAAGATCCAAATGGAGGAAGAAATGTGACTCTGAAAATGTCCTAGTACCACCAACCTTAGTACTTTCTAGCATTTAGAAAATATTAAAAAGGAGGTTGTTACTTCAAAATTATACAGCTCACTTGACTGTCTCTCATATGCTTCAACTATGAAGGCTTCATCAGACATGAAACAGATGTAGATAAATTAATTCTTAGAGAAGCGAGGTCAAGAGAGGAGACCTTTTCCTGAGACGCTTTTCCTCTCAATGGGAATCCATGAAGCCTGTTAAAAGTTTCATCATCAGGGCCCAACAGTGTTGCTATGTCTGCTTAATTTTGTTATATATTGAATAGATCATTTAACCTTTTAATTGATTCCAAATAACATATACTAGTAGTCATCTATGTCTAATTTTAGTCACACAATATATGTAACACAGTCACGGTGGCAACAGCTTCTTGGAAGTATTTTTCAACTGTTCTTTAATATGGCTCCAAATTCATGTAATAATTTCACAAGAAAATTGTGCCAAATTTACAATTAAATACTTAAAGCAGAACTTTGCTCTAC
Organism: Thamnophis sirtalis; assembly: GCF_051295495.1. Lineage (NCBI taxonomy): Eukaryota > Metazoa > Chordata > Lepidosauria > Squamata > Natricidae > Thamnophis > Thamnophis sirtalis. The sequence goes on along the minus strand of NW_028261390.1, from coordinate 62,049,230 downwards.
AAATTGACAATACATTTAAATAATTGTGCAAATAGCAACAAAGTGCTGCTGTAGCTGAGGCAACTTCTGATTTGCAAGATTTTGAATTCATCTTTAATACTGTAAACCTGAACTGACAAATTTTAAATCTTGCGCTTTCCACCATAGTAGTCAGTGGAAAAATTTGACAATATGATACATTCCATTTGTATATAGTGCAAATAAATATTTTGCTGCTAGATTGCGTACGTGCAATATTAATGGCATCCTTCTAATTGAACAACTATTGATATAGGAAAAAAATTTCCTAATAGTTCTCAAATCAGGACTAAAAGTGCAAATTCTGCAAGAAAAAACATCAGCTGAAGTTACAGCCATACTGTTATATTAAGGTCCTGGTAATTAATTATTTGGACTGGTCTCTGGAAAAATAGGTTAATATAGCTTGAATTTTTATCAAGCGTTCTCTCAAAGACTTCATAGAAAGCACTGAAAGCTGATATTTAGGATCCACAGGAAGAACAGCTAGAAGCCACCAACACCATGCAGGTCCATCAGCGGTTTCCTAAAACAAACCAAATTAAAAGGAAATAAAACAAGATTAAAATTTAGGACAAAAATAATATAATGATGTGGTTATGTAATTGAGTTTAAAATGAAAATATTTCCTAAACAAAAAAAAATTAACAGTTCTCTTGACTATAATTTTTCATAAAATGCAGAAGTAAACTACTTAGCACACTTAAAAAAACAAGGGTGTTTAAAATGCTAGGCTAAATGTAGTCAGCAAAATTCCAGATCTAACTTTTTAAAAAGTCAGAATTAATCCAAACTGGATTCCCCCCCTGCTTTTTCAGTTATGCAGCCTCTCTAGTTTTTGCACTTCCTTTTTTTGTCTCACCTTCCTTAAATCTGTTAATTTAGTTACTGTATAACTCTACTAGAAAAACAAGTGAAGGTCACACTGACAATTGTCTGATACTATAGTCGCTAAGTACCTGCAAGTTTTCTTCCTTCTCTGGCATTGGACCAAAGTACTGAAGTATTTGGCTATGAAATTTATTTCTTAAGCTTTGAAACCAGCTACAAGCCTGGTTGTAAACAATATTATGGAGCTCTTGGAGTTTTCTCATCTCACCTTCATCTTTAACCTGCACATCAAGAAAGTATAGTGTAATCACTACATTAAAAGTTAGCCATGAAACTGTATGCAAATTACACAGCTAACGTGGTATATAAAAAATAGAGTTCAATCTTTACAAATGGAAAAGGGGGGGGGGGTGAATTACAAGGCAGCTCGCTTCAAAATACCAGCAAGTAGGATCACAAAGCAAGTTGGTGTGGTCAATCATTCAAAGCTTTGAGAACTGAGAATGCGCTACTGGCTTAAGCAGTGTTTTCCAGCTATTCCTTTCTCAACTGGTTTCCCAATGCTTTTCCTGAATTCACTTAGCAATAGTTAGCTATTACTGGGTCATGGCTAACTCCTTATCCAGGTGTCAGTTTGATAAGACTTTAAATTCAGTGGAGCAGTTGAGATTCAGTGTTTCTTCTGCACTAGGATTATATTAGGAAAACGTGAAAGCTTGCAATGTACAATGAAATAAATAGGAAGGCATAAAATGCCATAAAAAGGATGTCTCCTCAACAAAGGAGCTCTACAGTGAATAATATGTACAACAGGATTTCCAAACATTTTTAGGGTAAACATACTTCAGAAATTTTGAAAGTATGAAATTGTTTTCCAACATCTCCATATAATTCTTAAAGCACCATCTACCATTTCTGCATACATCTGACTTTTTTTATAGGTAGGTGAATAAATTTCATGGCAAAGCATCAACCAGTACAACTGGCTATTATTTTTATTTTCTAAGAGTAGTGATGGGTCTGTGATGACTGGAAGAAAAAACCATCAAAATACCTCACTCAGATTCCGGAGATAAGCTGTATATATGTTGGAATGTGTATTTCATATAACAGTAAGAATGACAGCTAATAATATAAGACTAACCTGGAGCAGTTACCAATTATTATTACAAAGAGCTAGTTCAGCTAGAAGATTGTTCTTCAAATTGAACTAGTTACTTGACTCCCTAGTAACAAATGAGGAATAGTGTCTAAAAATAAGTTGAATCTTAAACAAATTTGTTTTTGAAGAATATTGGAAAAAAAAAACAAAGCTTTAGTATCCCCTATACAATAATCCGGTAAAAAGATTTCTAAACTGAAAAAAGTGGTATTCAAGTTGAAACTTTGTCTCATCAACATAAAGCTTTATCCTTTATTTAATGCAGAGAAATGCTAACTTTTTTTCAAGTTAAATCGTTATTGAACACTATGTCATTGGAAAAGGTTATGTCCTAACCACTCATTTAGCTATGATGGTACTGAACAAATGATCCTTCTGACTTAACAACTCACTTAACAACACACCTAGCTTAGCAACAGAAATATTGGGCTCAATTGTAGTCATGAGTTTAGGACTATCTGTATAATTTCAAATTGGGAAAAGATCTGGTTGTTGTAGCCAAAAAAGATCTTACAATTCCCTATAGAATCTATTTCCATGGTTTCTTAAGGAACATCAAAATAATCTACTTGGTCCCAACACAAATGAAGTAGCATTATGAGAAATAAGAGCATCTCAGGCTGCTGCTTTAGTTTGCAGCATGCTAATTCTCTTATTATTATTTTTAAATGAAAAGAACCCTGGATTGTAAGGTAAGGCCTTTCACACAAGTTAATCATGGCTGAATCACCTCCTCTTGGACTATTGCAATGTGCACTAGATCAGAGGTCCCCAATCCCCGGGACACAAACCAGTACCGTTAGGAACTGGGCCGCACAGCTGGAGGTGAGCGGCGGGTGAGTGAGCAAGTGAAACTGAAACCTTCCCCTCCCCGTGCCAAAAAGTGTGGGGACTGTTGCACTAGACTACTCTTAAAGATCACTCATAAGCTACTTGGCCAAAATGTAGCTAATGAGTTAGTTGGGAAGTTTCCATGATTGTCCATGTCACATCTCAGCTTTGTGAACTGTCTGGCTAGTGGTGGGTTCTCTGGTGTGATTGGTCCCTTTTGCCTGTTTACCTACATGTCTACCTTTCTGCTCTCATTGCCTACTATCAGACTAAGTAGAGGTTGGCATACTTCACCTTTATTTGATCTCCATAGCCACCAATGTCAATGAGTGACTCTGGGCAGTGTACACTTAAAACAGTGATAGCGAACCTATGGCACATGTGCCGGAACTGGCACGCAGAGCCATCTCTCATCCAGCCGTTGGCCGTTGCTCTTCCAGATTCAGGCATGCACATGAATGTCAGCCAGCTGGTCTTCACATGCGCATGCATGCCAGAAACTAGAAGACCAGGTGACCGGCATGCACATGCATGCTAGAAACCTAAAGCTCAGCTTCCTGGCACACATGCATGCCGGGAAGCTGCTCTTTGGGTTTCTGGCGCTCCCCTGCACGCGCGCTCCCGTTTCGGCACTGGGTGCCGAAAAGATTCACCAACACTGTCCTAAAGCATAAAAACCAAAACATTGATACCAGGTGTAAAAGCATTGTCATCCAGTGACATCTAGGAGATATGTTTTCTCTGCAGCTGTACCTATGTTCTCCCTGGTCTCCATACGGCTCCAACCCTGCTTAAAAACATGGCTCTTTTAGCAGGCCGATAAAAGATCTGCTCTGGGACAATGCTGTTCACTTTCATGATTTTGACTAAGCAGGTTTATTTTTTCCTCCATTTTCTTTAACTGAAATGTAGCTTTTCATCCAAAAATATATGTAGGCAACAAAATAACGTATGGCCTTTAGACTCCAAAAGCGTTCAATAAATCTCACCATCAAAAATTATTTTATCCTAAAAAAAGGATACTTGATCAAGCAGCACATAATTACTATATTACATATTTGTTACTATTTTGATAACTGTATTTGAGCATAATTAGTTTCCTTTGCAATATGTTCCATATTTATGCATTTTATATTTATTTAAATACATGTTTCTGAGATGTCTGTGTCTTTCACAAATCTTCAAAGGGATCCATGGCCCAAAATATTTAAGAACCTCTGGCTTCTATAAACAAAAAAATTAAATTAAAAATTTACTGACGTGGGATCGAAATGTAATTCTATGCATTGTACAGAATTACTGAAAGAATCCCTCCCTTCCTCCCATCAAATTAAGGGAACGCTGCACATTGGAGTAGGGCTACAATAGTCAAGGTGTCTTCTTGTAGAGGCAACAATAGATGTTTTATGTACCTTTATGTCTTCTAAATCCTCAATGTCTGCAGTGCAATAACCATCCTTCATCCCTCTTCGAATAACTCGGAATCTCTTTAATCCAATTGTGTCGACAACCGATCGCCCATCTGGCAGATAGTCAAGATTTCTAATGAACAGCATGCAGCCATAATCTGCAAATCTACAAGAAAGGGATACTGTTGTCAATGGCCAGATTAAAAAAATTATTTTATACATTTTGGTTTTGTGACTGTGATTATAAACCTACCCATTTTGGGGGTCTTGTACACACATCCCAAATTGTTTTGTTCCAGTTTCTATACTTCTTCGAATCATCAATCTATATCTTGGTTCAAACACATGGAGGGGGCAAGGCACAGTTGGGTAGGCCAAAGTGCAAACGAAGATAGGGACATTCCTGGTCAAGCTTAAAACAGAATGCAGAAAATAAAATGTTAAAATTAGAATTCTACCATCCAGGAAGATTTAACTCAAGATATTTCATTCCTTGCCAATAACCCCCCACCCCAAACATTATCTTATATCCTTGTGCATTCTCTTCAAAGTGAATGGACCACTAGTCCAAAGCACACTGCCAAATTGTGGCTTTGAATGGATTTTCATTCAACTTGTAAAATTAGAGATAGCACTATTTTTCTTTTAATATAAGGAAAAATAGTGCTATCTATAATTTTACAAGTTGATTATTTACAAGAAGTGATTATTTTCTCCATAGTCTGCTGCATATTAATTCTTATATAATCACAAACCCTTTCAGTAACTTAACCAAACCCTTAAAGTTAACATAATATTATTAACAAAGAATGTTAAAAATCTTTTTCCACTTAACTGCATAAATGGATGTTTTCATTAGTAAAAATTTTCAGTTTGGTTTGTAGTGAAAATTTACTACGTTATTCTGTATGATTACTGACCAAAACAACTTATTCTTTGTTTTAAATGACTGTTAACAAGCTTCATTGCACACAAAAACACACACACACACTATATATATATATATATATATATATATATATATATATATATATATATATATACACACATACATACACATATACACACATACATATATACATATATACACACACACACATATATACACACACACACACACACACATATATATATATACACATACACATACCTTGAGAGTTCAGCTATTTCTTCATCATTAATTCTTTTTCTCTCAGATAATTCAGTAGGCAAATACTTCAATATTAGTTCTTCAAGCAACTGTGTTGTGCTGTATTCCCTACGTGCCAAAAACTAAATGAAAGATAAATTGTTAAGCCATTATAATTTCTTAAATAAAAACTGCAGGTTTTTTCATATCATTTCATATTTTTCCTATCTTTCCTATTACCTATTCCTTTTAGCATCTTATGACTAACAACTTTGTTGTTGTATCTTATGATTTGAGGATTGCTTTTATTTCGTATTCTATGAGTATTCCTTGTGTCCAATCACACTTGGCCAATAAAGAATTCTAATTCAGTTTCAAAGAATTAAGCAGAAAACAGCTGACCGTACTGAACTTCATCTCTTTCCCTTTTATACGTTCAGAGAAATATATCATGCTAAATGAGAAAGTGAATGCATTTTTCAGTGTGGGTGCGGTATCTCCTAAGCTTAAGTGTTCTTTCAATCAATACGGTTTGCAAACAAGAAACTCATGGTCCAACACATCCTTGCCATGTTTTTAGAAATCCACAAAAGTAACAATCATAGTGTCTGCTCTATCACTTGCCAAAATTCTGATGCCCAATGCTTGCGTATATAGGCAGCTCTTGGATGTAAGGGAAGAATAGAGCAGTGATGGTCCATAACAAATGTGAAATGCTGTGTCAGAAATAGAATGGCACTGGCAGTCTGCATTCTGCCATATCATCTCCGTCTATCACCCCTTCTGACACAAATTAGATTCCTTTATGGATATGCATCCAAGTCATGCAGCTGACCACTAATTATTTTAATGCTTGGACGTCTGGTTGGGCACCTTGCACTTGTATGTTCCAAGGCTCTTGCTTCCACTATACATATCTGACTGCATAGTAATACCGTGTGTCCCCGAAAATAAGACAGGGTCTTATTTTCTTTTCAACCCCCCCCCCCCGAAATAAGCGCTTGGCCTTATCTTCAGGGAGGTCTTATTATTTTTGAGATGCAGGAAGCGGCGAACTTGGTCACGTCATGGCTGCTATTATGTTGCAATATTTTCAGGGAGGGCTTATTTTCGAGGGCTTATTTTAGCACATGCATTCAAAAGCCCAATTGGGCTTATTATCTGGGGAGGTCTTATTTTTAGGGAAACAGGGTACATAGCGCTCAAGCAAGGCCTGGATTAAGCAACAACACAGGCATTAGCTGGAAATAGAATATAATCTCTTTTAATGAAATGTCCCCTATTGAGAAACTCTGTTCACTCTTGCTATTAATTCCCCAATTTTATGGAAAAAAAAAGATGTAAGGCAGTTCATAACTAAAAATCAATGATATTTTAGTGTGCAGTTACCCATTTTTATACATTTAAAATAGTAAACGTGATAAAATTCTTACATGTTAGAACTGATTTTGGAGATTCTTAAAATAGTAGGAGATCTTGATTAAACTTGTCAGGAAAAAGACCCATTTTATATTAATCTACATTTTTTTTCTTACATTTTTAAGAGGAAGATGTTGCAAATGGAAGCCATTTCCATTGACAGAATAAATGATTATTACAATTCCACCAGTGTTTTTCAGCTTTTGATTCAAACTTGCTTCATGATATATGTGTCTTATAAATGTTCATAAAAAGCATTACCTCTTTTAAGTTTTCTTTACAGAGGGGACATTCTGGAGCATGGTCCAAACAGCGTTGTAAACAGTTCTTGCAGAATGTATGGCCACAGGGTGTTGTCACAGGATGAAGGAAAAGCCTAAAAAAAGGTTGCAAATTTTAGTGAATTATCATTTAAGATGCCAATACAAATGAATCAGAAAAAAGTAACTTGAAGGATTGCAGACAAAAACTGTTACTAAAGATAATTCTCGACTTATGACCACAATTGAGCTCAAAACTCCTGCTGTTAAGTAAGACATTTGTTAAGTGAAATTGGCACTGTTTTACAACCTTAATTGCCAGTTAAGTCAATCATTGCACTTGTTAAGTTAGTCACATGGTGTTAAGTGAATCTGGATTCCTCATTGACTTTGTCAGAATATCACAAAAGGTGATCACATTAATCAGGGACATTGCAACCAGCGTAAGTATGAGTCAGTGGTCAAGCATCTGAATTTTGATCAGGTGACCATGGAGATGCTGCAACAGTCATAAGTGCGAAAAGTGGTCATAAGACACTTTTTTCAGTGTCGTCGTAACTTTGAAGTGTCACTAAGCGAACTATTGTAAGTCAAGGACTACCTGTATTTATTAGTAAGTTAGAGAAATGGAACATTTCAACTAGCAATTTTATTTTACTTTGTGTCTTTGAATCAGTGCTGATTCCTGGAGACTGCCAGTACAAGTCCCTCCAGTTTTCTTGTTAAGAATTCAGAAATGATTTGCATTGCCCGATTTCTAGCCTGATGCCTTAATTGCTATCCCAAACTGGCTCTCCAGCAAAGAAAGCCAGAAACCGGAAACTTTTATAGATGGATTAAGCCATTTTTTTTTCATTTTAAGATGAAAATAGGTGGATAGTATGCTAATATTATTTATGAGTGTCATTCTGAGGACTCCTAATACTACTAAAAAAATATCTCTGAGGCCACCCAGTCCTACAATAAGCTAGTTGTTAAGCATACATTTTAAAGAAATCAACCAAATATGGTTAGAATTTATTTCTGAAACCTCACCTTATCTTATTAAGGGATTTTGAACAAATCATGAGAATGTTTTCATAAAGAAATGATTTTAGTAGCTTCTGTGCACTGAGTTTAATCTTAAAGCTTCCTACTATATACTATCATAAAAAGACCATAAATGTTGAAATCAGGCTGTATTACCTCAAACACAATGAGCATTCAAAGTCTGTTACATCAACCAAATTTTCTGGAACTATTCCACAAGTGGTTGAAAAGGTAGCATTCCCTTTTGGAGTTTCTAAACAAATTAAAACATGAAATAGTGTGCATAACTCATAAAGTAATACGTGTGACTAAATATTTGTTTTCTTGTTTCCATCTTCACAAATAGTAGCATTTTGTTCAGAAAAAAGGCAACTTCCTTTCAGAATAAGTACCTTTCTCTGGGCCAGAAAGCAATGGTTCAGAAGATACTCTTTTTAATACATCGTCTTTGGCATCTTTTTCTACTGAATCAAGAGAATTTGCAGACTGGGCACGTTGCAAACTTCCTCCAACAGTGTCTAGTGTAACTTGCGGCTCTTCTAAGACCTATAAGAAAAGATGAAGAAACAAAAATCAACCTCTTCTCTACATTTTTGATAATGAAATAATAACTAATATTCCATTAGTAGATTCAGTTTTCAGTATTCTATCTTTATTTCTTGAATATATGTACTGACCATTTCAATTAACTGACACTGAACTTTCGTTAATCAGCATTAAAACATTTTCAAGAAACACATAAATGGAACACAAATCTAAAACCAGTTCCAGTGATCTTCATAATTATTTTGCTGGAGAATATTTACTTACTGACACTGGGGTGAGCTGTAAGCAATCATAAGACTCTTCCATTTCAAAGGCAGAGCTTTGTTTAAGTTGTTTACTTCGAACATATGAAGTATTTAAAGCAGATTCTTTCAATGTCTCACTAATGTTTTCTGGTGACAGCAAATTACGCAGAATCTATAACATTGACATTAAGGAATAAAATATAACAATTATTGCATTTCATAAGTAACACAAATAGATTTCTTCAATATTGTACCAATATTTAGACATTAAATAACTCATAATTCTCCACAATCTGAAAGACGTCTGAGAATAACCACCAACACCTAATGTTACTCAATTGCGTAATCTTACTCCACACATACTTTTATAGTTACAATTTTCTGATGACATTTTGTTTGAATATTAGTTATCTATAGCATTAATTAAAATGAAAGCAGTAGTTTCATAACAGTATTGTATGGTTCTTATGTACTTCCTAGAGTCTATTGTGTGATACAGAGAATATAATTCCTAGATTTTGTCAGAGGGTTTTGATGATATAAATACTGGTTTTCAGTAGCCTAAATACATTTCTTGGACTCTTACAAAAATTTTCCCCTAAAACCACTCCCCATCTCAACAGCATGAAAATCTTTATTTTATTATTATTTTCAATCAGGATTTGCCTCCGTTCCAACTTAATTTATTAAACAAAAATAAGTCTGACCAGAAAAGCTATTTATAAAAATGTGTAAATACCTTTTTTGCTTCTACTTTTGCTAAAACAAATCCTTCATCAAGGGATAGGCAATGAAGAAAGACCTTTAAGGCATCTTCTACAGAACCGGCATTATTAAGTATTGTTGCTCTTCTGAAATATACCTGTAAGATGATATTATGTATTAATATAAGACACGTTTATTGTGATTGACTTTGCTGTACAAACCTAATCCTAAGCATGTTTTTTTCTGACGCTACTAATACTTCTTGTTACTAGGTTTAAGTTTGTTTTTAAAAATGTTGCTAGCAAATCTAGCAACATTTTCTAGATTCTAGATTTGCTGATGCTAAAACTAGAACTAAAATAAATCATAAAGACATGAAGCTAATGGAAAACAATAATATACTACATTACTTATAGAGGAAATATTTTGGTCCAATTTTAAAATATATAATCACATCTGCTTTATTTTATTAAGCATTTAAGAAAATGTAAGGAAAATAAAGCAAGAAGTGGATAGAGTCAATATACAAGAATAGTATTAAATTTAAAATATTTAGTTTTTAATAACAGATTACACTATGTTGTTTTAAAAATTAAAAATCAGTGTAAGAATCCAAGTAAAAGAAATATCAACAGCAATAATTAATGCAGATAAATTTTAAAATGACATTAAGTATTACAGCATTAAATATTACAGTAATTGAACACTTTATATTAAGAGAAACCAAAATTTGAGATGTGATACAAGCGGTATATAAAGTTATAATACCAAAATGGTTTCCAACTTGAATTAAATTGTGTTATCATATTTACATTTGAAACACAAAGTTATTCTGGATATTATAGTGTATACTGCCAGGGCTTAATTAGCCATTTTTCTGCAGAAATAAATGAGTTCTAATACGAAACTTACAGTATTCTTACTATATTTACTATATATAAAGCTAATTTGGTATATTTTGTTTCAATATCAGGTTTAGTGGTGTTTATTTAAAAAAATATTAGGTTGGGAAATTGAGCTTCTTAAATTTGTTTCATTCTATTAGAAATATTTCCCAAAATTGTTGAGCTTTACTTCATTGCCAGCAGCAACAACAAAACAATTCAACATAGCTATTATTTTCCAAAAATTTTAGAAAATGAGCTCTCCATTTTAGTACCAGAGAAATATATCAGTGATAAAACATCTTAAGTGCTGTCTAAATATAACTTTCAGTATAAATTTATTTATTTTTTCTTCCAATGAAATTTCCATTGCTGTATATTAATTACTATATTGAACTTTTGCATCCATTTAATCATGTAGTCTTTAACATCTTTTGCCTCTGCCGTTGGTTTCATCCACAATTTATAAAGAAAACTCAGTAAATGATATGAATTTTGTCTTATGAAACTTATCATTAAATGCTGGTCACATGGAATAATACTAATGAATCTTTTCAGTACATCAACTGAGAATCATTTCAGAAACACGAACTGAACATATACTGTAGGTCTAAGGTTGTATATTTGGACTGTATATATTCTCTTTTCAGTACAGAATAGTAAAACAAGTTTACTCTGTGATAGATAAAACTCTAGTTCAGTGGTAGTCAACCTGGTCCCTACCGCCCACTAGTGGGCATTCCGGCTTTCATGGTGGACGGTAGGGGTTTGCTGCAACTCTGCTTTATAAATTTTATAAAGTAAAGTTACTTCCCTACTTTATAAATCACCATTACGGTGGAACCGGTGGGCGGTTAGAAAAATTTACTACTAACAGAGATACAAAAGTGGGCGGTAGGTATAAAAAGGTTGATACCCCCTGCTCTAGTTAATCATATAGTGATATGTATAAATTTGGGATACATAATTTAAAAGTACATTCACATTAGATACAACAGTTCAGGACCACATGTAACTGCCCCTAGCATGACATTTCAGGCAGATGTCTCTGACACATGAAGTAAAATTCCTGTTTCTGCCACGAATTGAGAATATATAGTCTATAAAACAAAGAGAGGAACAGAATGTTTGCAAGTTTCCTGTCAAAGCATGAGTTTTTGAATCTTCCTATATAATATGCAAGTCATAATGCTTCTTTCATTGCTTTAGTAATTATCAGGGAGGATAAGGAGATGTCACCCACAAATTACACAGCATACTTCATCTTTGCAAATCTTTATATTCTTAATAATACAAATTACACTACCAAATACAGTACTTGTAGTTCATACATTCAAACATCCTTTACTTTGGAATCTTCCAGAATTTTCTCTTGCCCATTGACTTGATATTATATGTAGATAGTTCTCGACTTTATAACCATTGTTCTAGCAACTGTTCAAAGTTACAATGGTTTTGAAAAAAATGACTTAAGACCACTCCTCACACTTAATGACAACCAAAGAATTCCCATGTCCACATGATCAAAATTTGAATGGTTGGCAACTGGCATGTATTTACTGTGGTTGCAGAATCCCAGGGTCATGGTGATTGCCATCTGGCTTATGACAAGCAAAGTCTAATGCAACCAACCACGCGATTCACAAGTGCAGTGATTTGCTTAACAACTGTGGCAAAGAAGTCATAAAATTGGGTATGACTCACTTAACCACCTTGCTTAGCAACCAAAATTTTGGTTCCAATTGTGGTAAGTCAAGGACTACCTGTTATATGTCCAGATACTGGCCATTTCTTTTATAGAATTAAGGATGAAGAGCTATTGAACCCTATTTCAGATACTTCAAGTTTGAGTCAAACATCCTTACAATTGCTTCCAGAAAAGAGGAAGATTCTCTAATCTATGGGTTGGATATAGTCAAAGACTTTTTTTCTTACAGGGGAGCCTTCGCCCTGCTCCCATGTCATTTTCCATAGCTGATTGGGTTCATTTGATTATCTGATTATATTATTTGATGATCTAACCTGTAAAAAAATTGTGTCAATGCCACAATTCTGTAGGACCCAGAAAATGTTGCCACAAGTGTGAGTTTCAAACTGTTTCAGGCTGCAAGGACCTGTGTATTAAACAAACAAAAATCCTGGAGCCCTGGATGAAGAATTGAGGTAATTCCATGACAGACTACAGGTTTAAAAAAGATTATTTAAATAGAGCCATTTTTATCACTAGAACTTTGATCAGGGGCTATGGGATTCTTTTTCCCCCTTTAATCTGAAGATCCCTGCAGCCTGAAAAAGTTTGAAACCCATACTGAGAAATGTTTTCTTCATCCTACTGAATGGCAGCAATGATACAGATATTTTCCAAGAAATATGCATTATACTTACTTAAAAAAAACAATTTTAAAAATCCTAAACAAAACAAAACCAGAACTACTTTTGTGCATAATTTATTATTTCTTATGTTGGCCTCATAGATACATTATGGAAAAATACAGAAACCTATGCTAAGTTAAGTAACTTCATTTTGGGTTTATACTTACCTCAGGCCAATTTGGCATTTTAGCAGTAACAGCATTCAGTTCATCTAGTGCAGATTTAAATTCTTGAAGACTAGCATAAGATTCAGCTCTGTAAATTCTTAACATTAAATCACCGGGATCTAAAAGAAATATACACATATTTAGGACACAGTTTACTGAACCCAACTGTAAAACTCTGTAATTTAAACAGCATATGTAATATAAACATAGAAAGCTAGTATAAAAGCTAGTAGTGATTCAGACAGTGAATTCTAGTCCTGCCTTAGGCTTGAAAGCCGGCTGAGTGACTTTAGGCCAATCTCTCAGCCTATGATGTCAGGCTTGTGTGACAATCCCTATCACACCCACTGGATCAACATTTGATTGATCTGAAAAGCAGCCTTGCACCTGTGAGAAAAAATAAGAAAAAAGTAATATAAACCCAGAGAACAGATATTCAGATGGTAATATAATCATGCAGGAAAATGCCTCTATGATTGAAGAAGGTAGATCATAATTTACATAAGATCATATATAAATATATTTCTTAATGTGCTAAAGAGCAAAGAGGGCATAATTCAATGCTTCCTGTCTTTTTTTCAGTAGTACATTTTGTAACTGATAGTTCCATAAAACAGTTACTTACAAATACAAAAAAAGAACAGCCAAAATCAATGCAACTTTTGATTAAAAGTTTACTAATCTTCATTTTAAAGGCCATTTGCTTATGGCAGGGATGTTAGGAAAGAGCCATGCATCTTCAATGTCATGGGAAGTTGTAACATTGTAAAAAAAAAAAAAGCACATAATTTTAAAAGAACCCTCAAGCTCTAATTATAAGCACGAGTTCTTTTTTAAAAAAATAGCAATTTAAATAAATTTACAAAGAAATTTATTTTGTTTATTTCTCCAAACTAATAATCAATTACATTATAGATTATTGTTGTCTTTCTTTTCTAATGTGTTAGTAATGGTGAGGGGGAAATGAAATTATATTCATATTCAAACTTTTTTCTGATAAGGTTACATCAAAATCTGCACTCAATGATTCTATATGAAGAAAGCAATGCAAAGGCAGCACGACCAAAATTATATAATTGCTGTCTTGGTGACACAACTTTAGTCAATAACTTGCAATTTTTAAAACTGTCAAAAGGCTTTATTACTCACACTTGAAGGTTGGAACCTTGTGTTAATGCACAATAAGAAAAAGCATTTAGAGTAGAGCTGAAGTACTTTATAACTGACCTCTTAAGACCTGGTGTTTACAACTTCTGTTAATAAAGTCCGATGCTAGATTATGTAAACAAGGCACATTTTAAACTTTTGTTTTTGTTTTTGTTGTTTTGTTTTAAACTTTTACAAAAATAACTTATAGTATTCTTTTGCATTAGTTTATTGCTACTCCTCTCCATGCCTATTAAGTCAGATTGCAACTTTTTCTCATTATCTAATATCTCAGACACTCAGAATCATCCTTTATAATATATATAAATGCACTGAATTGAGTGTTTGTAATGTTTTGCAATATACAGTATATATATTGTTAATATATACATTAACCGAGTTCCTTGACAAAACAATCAAGTGTAAAAGATCCTTCCTCAACAGGAAGAAATCTGGTTTTAAATTTCAAATTGAAACTATGCTAACCTGATTGTTTCTTTTCCTGCATGTTTTAATTTTATGAAAATGCAAAATGAAGCTCACAGAATCTGAAGTACAAAATAAAAACTGAGCAATGTTCCTAAAGAATAAGTCTGTTTCACACATGGGTGCACTTTGTCGTATGAGAAATTATCAGAAAAACAATAAAATTTTGTGTCATGATGGCTACCAATCTGTATACATAAAGAAAGCAATATAATTAAGTACTCTTAATATTTTTCACTTTACACCCTAAGTACTATTTAAGAATGCACTAAGTTGCTAACTGAATTACACTAATCTCTTGACCTTGGTGTATGCAAATCTTTGTCCAGCATTGTGTTGTGAAAGCACTATCTGCCTATCTATTATATCACCAGCAATATTATACAATATTTCCCCTTCCACACCCACATTTCCTTATGTAATCAGCACCAGTAGGTGAATTATCTAAACGCTTGAGGGAGGCTGCCTATAATCTTCCTTTCCCTAAAATTACTAGGTCACGAGTGATTCATAATCCTCCAAACAGGTATAGGAAAACATTTTTCAAGGCATTTCCTAAAACATATTAGCTTGTCCATCTAAAGATTTCCTTATTTTACAGGGCAACAATTCTGAAGATGTCTTTTGAAATGTGATGGCTGTCTCTAGACAACTACAGCACAAAGTAAACTGTCTCTTAGTTGCTACGTTAATGATGCACATCCTGAAGAATGTATCTAAGTAAACTTTGCCGTCCATCTGTCTGTCTAAGGAAATATCATGCCAACTTCTGTATCTTCTGCAGAACTGTATACAGCCAAGTATAAAACAAATAGCTTTGGTGTGATATTTGCAAACTGTTTTAGGATAACTACCCTTTCACATCTCCCCGTAAATTTCTTTATGATTAGCCTTTTTATCTTTACATATACATTAAGAAAAAAAATACCAGTGTATCTGTCTAAAATCTCTAGTTCTTACAGCAGCCAGCAAAAATACAGGTAGTCCTCAACCTACGACCACAATTGGCCCAGGTTTTATGTCGCTAAGTGAGAAATTTGTTGAATGAGTTTTGCCTGGTTTTTTACGACTTCCCTTGCCACGTTTGTTAAAGTGAATCCCTGCAGTTGTTAAATTAGTAACCCGGTTGTTAAGTGAATCTGTCAAAAGGTCAAGATCACAAACAAGGGGGGACACTGCAACAGTCATAAATATGAAGCGGTCCTCAGGCATATCTGAATATAAACCACACACCTGTGGAGAGTCTGTTAACAGTCTTAAGTGCGAAAAATGGTTATAAAACACTTCTTTCAGTGCCGTTGTAACTTTGAGCGGTCACTCAAATGACCTGTTGTAAGTCGAGGACTACTTGCGCGATGGATTGAAATTGGATTGACTTGTAGATGACTTTCACTGGAAAACTAGCTTGGACTTTCCAGTGCAAAAAAAGAAGCAAAGGCGGCGTATTTCATTATTACACAACATAATCCGTTGAACCCATCTTTGAACTCCGAGAAGCCCCGACAAGCCGGGGATCTGCAACTTCCCGGGGTCACCGCAGGCACAAAGCATCCGAGGCTTTTGCAAAGCTCTAATCCGCCCCAGATCCCGGATCCTTTGGCACGCCACGTAACCCTCCTCCTCGGGCTCTTTTCACGGCCTACTAACCCGGGACCGGAGACCCCTTCGCGTTCACACGATCGTCTGACTCGCAATTGGGGGGGAGGGGGAGTTGTGGGAAGGAAGTTGACGGCGGGCCTCTCTCCGGTGCCCTTACCCTTTCGGAGCGCCTGGTCGGCGGCTTCCCGAGCCTCGCGGGGCCGCCCCTGCCGGAGCAATTCGGCCAGCCGGCGCCACGTCCGAGCCCTGGCGCACTCCGCCGGGAACCACTTCTCCGCCAAGTGAGCCAAGACCACGGCGACCGTGGTGCCGGCTAGCGGGTCCCCGCAGTGACGGCAGCGGGCGTGAAGTTTCTCCCGGAGGCAGCGGCGGCAGTAGGTGTGCCCGCACGGCGCCGTCACCGGCTCGCCCAAGAAGCTGAAGCAACCCCAGCAACGGAAGAGCTCCGACGGGATTTCACAGAGCCGCGGCAGCCGCTCCCGCGCGCCGCCAGCCGGGTCGAGAGCTGTCCCGGGGCTCGCCGCCACAGGCGAGGACGCCATGGCTTCCCTCCTGGGTTTCCTCCGCCGGGAAGAAGACGGGGGAGAGCGGCTCTGAGGGGAGGGAAGTACAAAAGGGTCCCACAGCAGCCGCCGCTCGCCGAGCTCTCCGGCCGGCAATGGGGCGGCCGTCGAGCTGGGGGCGTGTCCCTCTCTCTTTTTCGGCGCGCGCGCTTCAGCTTCCGGCAGCCTTGCGCGTGCGTTCGTTTATTAGCCGTTAGGCAGGCGCGCGCGCGCCCTCGTTCTTTCTCTTTCCCCGCCCCTTCCTCTTTTCTCCTACCCCCTCCCTTTTTTTTTCCTTAAAGGAAGCCGCCGTCTCTCTGTTCTCCTCGTAATGGAGTACGCCTCCTCCCGCCCCGCCTTCTCCTAAGGCAAGCGCGCGAGACAAACCCCCGCGTTTAAAAAAAAAAAAAAAAAAACAACGGCGCGCGTCCTGTGACTTTCTACGCAGACTTGCTTTTGATTGGCTGGCGAGGGAAGAAAGGGGAGGGAGCACGACCGGAGGAAAGGGGCGGGGCAGTTATAAAAGACGGGCCACGTGCGTTGGCTTACTCGGGGGGCGGAGCTTGGTTTAATAATTATGTGTCAGTGTACAACATACGTCCATTGAGATTGATTGAGCTCCCTCAGTGCACTGTAGGAAGTTATCACCCAGCTCTTTCCCAGAAAAATGAAATATCCTAGGAAATATTGAAAAGGCAGAATATTTCTCTGGATGTGAAAAGAAAGAAACATGTTTTAAAAGACAGAATAGCTGCTTGCAGCTTCCTGCCCATCCCCCTTTGTCAATGAGCCATTAAACCCTGAGCTAGTCCGCTTTACGTAATAAAGAGTTCTCCACTTCAGCTCCAGGGAGATGGGATTAAGGCATGATAATATTGGCCCTTTACCCAACTCGCCACATGGCATCTGAGAACTCAACCAAACCTGGATTCAAAACGCAGCCTAGAGAGTTGCCCCTGCATGGGCCGATGGGAGTCTGACAACCAATCAGTATACAAGTTCGAGATCAAAGGCCAGAGAGGGCATAAAACCAGGGACTCAGCATCTCAGCCGGCCCTTCTCTTTTTCACCACCAACATTGAAGCATGTGATCACCTTTTCAGTTCAGGACACAAGCCATGTGCTCCTGTCCACCATTAAAACCAGGGGTGGGTTTCAACCGGTTCGCGACGGTCCCTGCGAACCGGTTGGTCGGCGAACCCAGAAGTAAGTAACTTCCGGGAACGGCGAAGGGCCTACCCACCCGCCCGTGCTCCTTACCTGGTTTTGACGAGTTCTGCGCTTCCACGCATGTGCAGGACGCATACAGCGCCTGCGCGATCCTCCAGGAGCAGCTGGAGCATCGCAGACGCTAGTACGCATGCGTGCACCGCGAACATGCATGCACGCGCCGCGCGCACGCACGCACCGCACGTGTGCACGAGGATGCCGCCGGCCCCGTTCCAACCGAACTGGTTGGAACGGGGCGAGAAACCCACCCCTGTTAGAGCCCTAGGCCAGATTGCATGTATGGTCTGCAGTCTAAACTATTTATCCAGAAGAAAATGGTTTTTGTAATTTGTCTGATGTGATTTCTGACATTAGTCATTTTTAAGTGTAATGTTCGTTGAGTTGCCATAACTGTTTTTTTTTTACCAACCACCAGAGACATTCCCAAAATAGATTCCAAGAAAGAGTAGAAGAGATAGATACTAGTACAGAAAGTCCTCTAGATTTCATTTAGCAATTTTTCAAAGTGACAACACTGGAAAAAGGTGATTTATGACCGTTTTTCAACTGTTCAATTCACTTCACAACCATGTTACTAACTTAACAACTATAGTGATTCACTAAACAACTGCGGCAAGAAAATTAATCACATGGGGCAAATTCATTTGACAACCATCTCATTTAGCAACCAAAATTTGAGGCTCAACTGTGATCTTAAGTCAGTGATGGCGAACCTATGACATGCGTGTCAGTGCTGACACGCGTAGCCATTTGGGGTGACACGCACAGGATTTCATGCGATTCATCCTCGGCTCCTGCACGGCCGCCGAGGATGAAAGAATCTGTGCTGGAGGAACAGGGGGCGGGACGTGTGATCTCCCCCGCCCACACTCACTTACTGTATCGCCGCCGCCCCTTTCTGAGCGCAGGGGCTGCTGGTAAGGCGTGCGTGCCATGCGCACACACGTCATCAACGCGGCGAGGGAGGACCCGCAGGAGAGGAGCGTGGGAACAGTGCACGCCTCTCTCCAGTCAGGCCGGCACAGAGAGTCTACTCCTGGTTAGTTAAAGAATTCGCCCTCCCCCTCACTTATCTCAGTTCACGGCAGGGCTGTGGAGTCTGCTGCTTCCAGCTCCACGTCCTCATCAACATGCCGCTCCGGCCCACCCCCGCTATGAATATTCATATTCTTCGCCCTCGCGTCACTAGGAATATTCATAGCAGGGGCGGGCTGGAGCGGCATGTTGATGAGGACGTGGAGCTGGAAGCAGCCGACTCCACAGCCCTGGTTCACGGCACCCCAAACAAGTTCAATAATATCAAGGGCAACATACTAAATCGACTGATGAACAAAGAAGTTACTAAGCAGGTATGTTAAATAATTTGTTTTTGGTTTATTAAATACAATTATATATTGCAATTATACATTTTTGTAGTTTAAACTATAAATTGCGCAAAATTATGTTTTTGTTGAAGTGACACACAACGCGAGTTATGCTCAATTTTTTGCCGATTTTTGACACACCACGCCAAAAAGGTTGCCCATCACTGTCTTAAGTCAAGGCTATCTCAATAGCAGCCCAGCCACAGCTATCTAAAATGCCAGATTTACCAACCTGGTAACAGGTTTCCAAGTAGGCTGACATTAAGGTTGTAGTCTAGTCCATAGATGTGATAAATACATTTTGTGTTTGCTTATTTTAAAATGCAAGTCACCTGAGAAGAGCATTAATGGGGGGGGGGGACACGAATTAAGGCAATAGGACGTATGAGCTACCCCAATTCTTACCCCTGAAATTCTTACAATCACTACTGAAAATAGTCCTGATGAAAGAAATGTCCTTCTGGGTTCGGCTCCAAGTGGGGAAAAAGACACTGGAGACATGGAAGCTGCTTGAAAAGATGGTTTTAATCAGGGGTGGGTTCCTGCCGGTTCTAACCGGTTCTATAGAAGAGCTTCCACAAATCTATCATGCCATTTAGAACCGGTTCCAGCTCCCTCCCCCGCCCGTCTGCACCACGCTTGTCCCGCCCGCCGCTCACTGATTGGCTGGCTCACCAATCACCCTGCCCGCCTCTAAGAGCCCTATCTAAACCCACTTATCTTTTTTCCTGAATTATTAGATATATATAATTCTTTATTGTGTGATTGGATACACAAGGAATTTGTCTTAGGTGCATTTTCTGACACCCCCCCCCCTTCGTACGGTGAGTCACACCGACACAATGTGACTGTTAGCCAATTTATTCACAGTAATTAACTCACAGGCAAGACTTTGGCAGCAACCCAGACTTCCACAAATAAGAAATACACACAAGAGCTTCTCCAGCTTTAGTATAACGGTTGTGTCCTGCAAAAGGTCTCCTCACAAAGTCTCTTCTTATATACTCTCTTGGGAGGAGCCTAATCACAACCACCTGGGCCCAATTATCTTCTACGTCTCTGTAACTGCTGCCTGCGCTTCTCTGCCCTCCTCTGCCTGGCGTCCGGGACCAACTCCCTTAGCTCTTCCCCACTGCTTCAGGGCCTGACGTCTTCACCACTGCTCCAGGGCCTGACGTCAGGGACAAACTCCCTTTGGCTTTCACCACTGCTCCATGCCTCAGGCACCTCCTGGTGGCCAACCAGCCTCTCTGGTCCCTGCTCAGAATCTGAACCCTGCCGAGGGTCCCCCACATCTTCCAGAGTCGACTCATAGGGTCCCTCGCTGTCGGAGTCTGTCGGCAGCTCCAATGGCTCCTGCTGGGCCACAACAGGTGCATATGCTCTCAGTGTACATAAAAGGGGGAAAAAAGAAAAAAAATACATTCATCAAGAATCATAAGATGCAACACTTAGTGATAGTCATAGGTTACTAATAAGCAATCAAATCATACTAGGAAATAAACAGAACAATATAAATCATAAATCAACATGGTTATAGTATAGGTATATATAGGTAATAGGAAGGATAAAAATAATAATGGCAATACAGCAAATAGTTTGACAGTGTTGTGGGAATTATTTGATTAGCAGAGTGATGGCATTTGGGAAAAAGCTGTCCTTGTGTCTAATTGTTCTGGTGTGCAGTGCCCTATAGCATCGTTTTGAGGGTAGAAGTTGAAACAATTCATGTCCAGGATGCAAAGGGCCTGTAGGTTGATAGCAATTATTTTTTCTGCAGTTCTAATTATCTGTTGAAGTCAGTGTCTGTCTTGCTTGGTTGAAGAGCCAAATATTTTATGATGATAGTTTGACAGTGTGGTTCCATATGGTTCCATTTGGAAGTATCTCTTGAGTTCACTGAGATTTAATCTCAGATTGTAGAATTTCAGCCTTACTTGATTTCACTATTAGTTGATATTCAATGTACAGATTAATTCATTTAGTGGGTTTCCAGTTGTTTTGGTTCTGGGGAAAAAGTTACTTGTATTCTAGAAAACATAATATGCAGGAATTTATCATCATTGTTATTTCCAAGAATGGTACTAGAACTTAAATAAAATTTTACTCTCGCCCCTCCCGAATGCTGAATGAATGTTGGGTTTTTACTGCTAATTATTTTTATTCACATTTTCTTTTTGTGTTTTGTCCTGCACTCCCCCCCCCCCCTATTATTGTAAGCCGCCCTGAGTCCCCTCAGGGAAAAGGGCGGCCTATAAATGCTTAATTAAAAAAAATATATTTGAAAAGTAAAATGTATATAATTATGAAGATAAACCTAAAAAAAGGACAAAATGGTGAATTGAGATAGCTGAGTCTATCCAGTGGAAGGAGTGATGTAGAAGTATGACACATAGTACTACATGACCCAACAAATGTGCGCACGACAAAAGCGCGATTTAAGTTAAGGTAAGGGTTAGGGTCAGGGTTAGGTTTAGGGTTAGGGTTAGGTTTAGGGTTAGGGTTAGGGTTAGGGTTAGGTTCAGGGTTAGGTTTAGGGTTAGGTTTAGAGCGCGCTTCTGTTGGCGCGCTGTTGTCGGCGCGCTTCTGCGCTCATTCGTCGGCGAGGTTTAGAACTCACGCTTTTGTTGGCGCGGTTTCATCGGGCGCCCTTTTGTCGGTGAACCATAGTACTATACATTGCAATATGTACTCTCGTGCATTAACTCATATATGATTTCTCTGAATCATGATCCTTGTGTTTTACCTTCAGATAAGGAATAAAAGTTTACCAAGGCTTTTGTTGAGTGGGCTATTGAGTTAGTTTCCATAGGATCTAGGCCTAGGGCATCAGTATTTTTCATTCAAGGGATAAAGTCTATCCATTAAAATATAGTCCAAAGGTTATTTTTAGTATTTGGAGTTTCCTCATAAATTCTCATTTTTTCCAAGCTACTAACCTCAAAGAACAAAATATGGTACATGGATTTAAAGGGCATACCATTTATAGTTTGTGCTTCTGATTGCCATAAACTGTCATGAGAACCACATGGACCAAAAGGCAAGGTGTTAGTAACAACATTTCCATTTAGCAGACAGTTGCGTAACTCAAATAAACATCCTCTCTTTCGAACTTTCAGAGTTTAAAAAGCTTGGTTGGTGGAAGTTGGACTTCAGTTAAAAGACAGAAAATGATTATTTGGTTTACAATGGGGAATTTTTGCTGAAGGCATTATGATACTTTTCAAAGTGTACTTTTATAAAAGGTTGAGTTGGGTCAGATTTGTAAATATAAATCAATGCCTAAAAACTGTTCAGAATGACAGTATTAAATAGTCTTCCAGTAGGCATTGATGTATAAGTCATCCATATCTTTTTGGGCTCCATCACTATGCTTTCTCTATGAATATTGGCATCAATTGTTTCATAAACAAATGCCCATTTCATAAGAAAATGTTGATTTGTATTATGACTAAATATTTATCGTGACCCAACAAAAGGGCGAACGACAAAACCCCGCCCGACTAAACCGCGTCGCTAAAACCGCAACGTCATCAACGCGGCGACAACAGCGCGGTGACAACAGCACGGCGACAGAAGGGTGCTTTACAACAGCACGTCGACAGAAAGCCGATTTAACTTAAGGTAAGGGTTAGGTTTAGGGTTAGATTTAGGGTTAGGGTTAGGGTTAGGGTTAGGTTTAGTTTTACAGCGCGCTTCTGTCGCCGCGCTGTTGTTGGCGCGATTCAGCGCTCATTCGTCGGAGCGCTTTAGAACACACGGTTTTGTCACCGCGGTTTTGTCGGGCGCGGTTTTGTCGTTCGCCCTTTTGTTGGTGAACCAATATTTATTAGCTCCAAGAGAAAGGTATTTAATTCTTACCAGACTACCTGCCCCTTCCCCACTTTCCGGCTTGTTCAGATGAAACATCCACAGATAGGGGTAAAAACCAGAATGCATTCTCTATACAGACTTATATTTAGCTTACATAGTCCATTATTTATACGTCAACCTTTATCAGCTTTGTGGCTTCTGAATGTAATAGACTCAACAGTGTTTTCACTTCAGCCATCCAGACTAATTAAGGGAAATGCTGCCTGCAAATGATGAGTTAAATCCAATTTTATCCAGAGGCGTAAGGCGTAGAATGAGGGTAGAATAGCAATGCTAACTATTTTCTGATTTATTTCTTCTGCATTTAATAACTAGTGTTCTCCTACTTGGCTCTTTTAGATGTCAAATGTTCCAGTCATCGTGACCTCCCAAAAGCTGAAATTAGTCCAAACATTTGACGATTAGTGCCGCAGGTTGTGAGATGGTTCGATTGTGAGCTGGCATTAGTTGGGGGCAGAGATACAAAATGAATGGGGTCTTTATTTGAAAGTATTACCCAATAAAGATTTCTGTACAAAGAACATTTTTTTTGTTTTTATTGCTAAGTTCTTATATCTTGAAGCTCTTTTGCTCAATTTAGTTCGAAATATTTACTGCCTATTTTAACTTGTGATCTATTCTGTCAGACACAACCAAGGTTTACTCACTGGTTGTATAATCTACTGTTTTGCATTCTGCCGTTTTAGATTTGTATATCCTTTTGTTTTCTGTGCCTTTGATTTTGCTTTAATTTTCTTGAATTGGAACTTGGATCTATCCGTGACTCTCCTTTGCCTAACTTTCCATACTACTTTCATGGCTTGGTGGATGTTGCAGTAGGATTGTTGAACTTCTAGCCAGCATCCAGGTCCTCACTTCTTTATGGGTTCTGTGGGAAGTTATCATCCAGCCCTCTCCCAGAAAAATGAAATATCCTAGGAAATATTGAAAAGGCAGAATATTTCTCTGGATATGAAAAGAAAGAAACATGTTTTAAAAGACAGAATAGTTGCCTGTAGCTTCCTGCCCATCCCCACTGTTAATGGGCCATTAAGAAGGCCACGCTAGTCCATTTTACATAATAAAGACTTCTCCACTGCAGCTCCAGGGGGGGATGGGAGTAAAAGCATGATAGTATTGGCCCCTACTGACCACTTGGCATCTGAGAACTCAACCAAATCTGGATTCAAAACGCAGCCTAGAGAGTAGCCCCTGCATGGCCCCATGGGAGTCTGACAACCAATCAGAATACACTTCTTACACAGGAACAGGAAACAGAGAGGTGGGACTGAACAGGTTATAAAAAGCCTAGCAAGCCCCTCCCTCGGCCCTTCTCTTCTTCTCCACCAACATTGAAGCACGTGATCACCTTTTCTGTTCAGGGCTCAAGCCATGTGGCCCTGTCCAACAATAAACCATCTTTCCAAGCAGCCTCCATGTCTCCAGTGTCTTTTTCCCCACTTGGAGCCGAACCCAGAAGGACATTTCGTTCATCAGTTCCTTGGAAGTATCTTGAGCTGCTATGCAATTATCTGACTTGTTCTGTCTTGCTTCAAGTTGCTGGATCTAGGCTTCTATTTGCCAGCACTGTCAAACTTTGCCAGCCCCCCGAGCTACTCAGAAAAGCTTGGGTGATATCTTCTGGGTTGTAGCTAATCTTGTCCTTCTTTCGTTCTGCAAAGATCCTTCTCCGTTTGGTCCTGTCTCTTTTTTTCAATTGTTCTCCTATCTCTTCATGCCATCTTCATTGATCTTTGTTCATCCTCCTCTTTAAAAGAAAGTGAGAAAGGAATGAAGGAACTCATTTGCTCTCTCTCCATCCTTCCTTTAAGGGATGTGGTGGCTCAGTAGCTAAGACGCTGAGCTTGTCAATCACAAAGGTCAGCAGTTCGGCGGTTCGAATCCCTAGTGCCGCATAACAGAGTGAACTCCCGTTACTTGTCCCAGCTTCTGCCAACCTAACACTTCGAAAGTATGTAAAAATGCAAGTAGAAAAATAGGGACCACCTTTGATGGGAAGGTAACAGCGTTCCATGCGCCTTCAGCGTTTAGACATGCCGGCCACATGACCACAGAGACATCTTCGGACACTGCTGGCTCTTTGGCTTTGAAAAGGAGATGAGCACCGCCCCCTAGAGTCGGGAACAACTAGCACATATGTGCAAGGAGAACTTTTACCTTTACCTATCCTTCCTTTAGCAGTTGAGTTAAAATTACTTTCAAGGCTAATTTTCTCTTCCTATCAGAGGCAATAAATTTAAAAGAGGAGTTGAAAGAATCAGCCAGATATAAATGTTATAAATAAAATACTTCAAAACTAATTACGATGCCCTTTTTTCTTTTAAAAAAGCTATTCCTTAGGAATATACTGTAATCATGCTGATTGTATACTGTTGATGTAATAGTAACATAAATGGCACATCTGTTGCAACTGCCTCAAGGCCTTTTTGAGTAACTTTTGTCAAAGTGTCCCATGAATGCTAAAAACAAATGAAAAATTAAAAGTGGCCATATCTTTTTCTTTGGCAAACCTAAGAGCTTATAAGACTTGAAAAGCTAAGTAAATGGAAAACTATTTTAAAAATAACAATAATAATTTCTATAATTGCCCGCCTCAACCCAGTGACTTTGGGTGTGACATTACAATTTATAAATACCTTATAATTGAGCGTTATATAATAAAGGGAGAAGAGACCGTATAATTGGCTTTCTTAGATGTAAACTCAAAATGGTGGCTATTACATTATCATTTGTAATATCATAAAGAATTATGAGATGATGGTATACCATAGGCATTTAACCTGATAAGTTGTCAAAGATGTACTAGGATATGTCAAATATATGTAGGAAATGTAAACAATCTGAAGCCACATTTATGACCTCTGGTGGTCATGTAAGAAAGTTAAGACTTATTGGAATCAGATATGTGTTGTGGCCCAGCAGGAGCCATTGGAGCTGCCACCAGACTCCGACAGCAAGGGACCCAATGAGTCGGCTCTGGAGGAGGTGGAGGACCCTGGACAGGGTTCCGACTCCGAGCAAGGCGCAGAGAGGCTGGTTGGCCACCAGGAGGCACCTGAGCCTTGGACCAGTGGGGAGGAGACAAAGGAGAGTGAGCCGGAAGCCAGTAGTGAGTTGTTCCTGGATGCACGGCACCGAAGAGCTAATAGGCATCAGGAACAGTTGCGCAAGTACAGGAGGTAATTGCACTCAGCTGGTGGTCATTAAGCTTCTCTCCAGACTATAAAAAGACTACTTGTGCACACGCCCCTCTTGCAGAAGTCAACACAGGATCGAATGTTGGAGAACATTGTTAGAAGCTTGGCAGGCTGGATTGCTGCCAAGCCTTATCTGTGCTTATTGCTGCCCAAGCTTGTCTGTGCCGGTTTGCTGCCAAGGATCTGTCTGTCTGTTAATTAAATGCTGTAACTTATCTTTGGCTCAGAGTGTGTTGGTGTGGGACGAGGGGGGTCAGAACAGATATGTATTCCATATATCTAAAACGGAAGGATGGGTGGTAAAATTAATAGAGTTGGTAGAAATGGTGAAATTGTCTGCTTTGATTAAAAAAGAGACTTTGTCTAGCTTTGTTTTTGTCTGAAAACCACTCTTGGATATATATTTTTTAATTTGAAACTGAAAGAAATGAAATTTTAATCTTAGGGTTTGATGACTTGCTTATGATGATAGATGCATTGTTATATTATATTATGGTTTATTTGAATGGTTTATATGTTTATCTGTACTGAAGAAAGTCTGAAGGTTTTTTTATAGCTTTCCCACCTGTTTGTCTGTAATTTTGCTTTTTCCCTCTCCTTCCATCCTTCTTTTTAATTTGCTTTTTTTAATTTTATATTTTACTGAAATTTAATAAAGTTTTGGAAAAATGATGGCTATTGCACAATACCCTAAAGTAAAATAAATTAAATTCATCAGTTCAATCTGATGGGATCCTTCCTTAATAAGATGATGCAGCATAACTTTGCAGTCTAATCTTAAATATTTTTTATTCAGAAGTAAGACTGAGTTTGGATCACTATATACAAGCCTTAGGATTTGGGATTGCATCCCAATTCTTTTGAGAGGAGCGATAGCACAATTGCAGTGGAAAAATATGTATCTATAGGAGGTACCAGTTTTTGGCATCTCCTGCACCTAGAATATACTCCCTATTTGAGATATTAATGATATAAAACGGGTTTAAATAGAGGAAAGTCCTTATTAAATTAGTTTCTTTTGGCAAGCATATTGGAAAGTGTCATGCTTCCAATAGCTTAACGATATGGGAAGAATGAAAGTCATAAGACATTTGAGTTCAATTTGGCAATTCCAGTAGAAAAAATAATCCCTTGTATAATACTTACGTAATAGCGCAGAGACTCAAGGCCTGATTTATTGTTGCTGCTTCTAGCCCCATACAAAATGCTAGACGTTGTATTATCACGCTCAAACTCAGTCGGCAGCTCTGGGCACTTCTCGTCCTATAATGGATTTAGAGGTATCCCACAGAGAGTTTGCAGAGAGGACAGTTAAAAAAACAACAACCAGAGACCAGAGAAATGGGAATAAAGCTACAAGGATGTAATTTAATTTGGGCATGTATTAACCATTTGGCATCCAAAGCAGGAATGGGTTCCTGCCAGTTCTAACCTCTTCTATAGAAGAGGTTCCACAAATCTACAGTGCCGTTTAGAACCGGTTCCAGCTCCCTCCTCCCGCCCGTCCGCGCATTATCAAGATGAAAGCGAGAGGAGGAATTCTGGGAGTTGAAGTCCACAAGTCTTAAAGCTGTCAAGTTTGAACATCCCTGGGGGTTTTTTTTCTAAAGGGTTAGAGGTGCAAGGGTCTTGTAACTTGACAGCTTTAAGACTTGCGTGCTTCGAATGCCAGAGTTTCTGAGCCAACATTTTGGTTGCTAAGCAAGAGCGTTGTTAAGTGAGTTTCACCATATTTTATAAGCTGGCCACGCCCACCCACTCATATGACCACCAAGCCACTCCCACCCAGTCACATGGCCGGCAAGCCACTCCCACAAAGTAGGCCACACCTACAGAAAAGGTTCTAAAAATTTTTGAAACCCACCAGTGATCCAAAGGCTTTATCTCTATGTATTAATAATGACACGGTGGCTCAGTGGCTCAGTAGCTGAACTTGTTGATCAGAAAGGTTGGCAGTTCGGCGGTCCAAATCTTTAGCAGCACGTAATGGAATGAGCTCTCGTTACTTGTCCCAGCTTCTGCCAACCTAGCAGTTCGAAAGCATGTAAAAATGCAAGTAGAAAAATAGGGACCACCTTTGGTGGGAAGGTAACAGTGTTCCGTGGGCCTTCGGCGTTTAGTCATGCCAGCCACATGACCACTGAGATGTCTTCCGACAGCGCTGGCTCTTCGGCTTTGAAACGGAGATAAGCACCGCCCCCTAGAGTCGGGAATGACTAGCACATATGTGCGAGAGGAACCTTTACCTTATGAATAATGGCATTCATCATTTCCCCAGGGTTTATTATTGAAATTGTTTGCTATTGCAAAAAAACACTGCAACCTATTATTTTCCCAGATGTAGGGCCAGTGCAAAACTAGGCCAAGGGATCCAGTATAAATATTTATTTTTCCTCCCCAAAAACTTTTACAGCCATCCATCTCATTTAAAGTAATAAGGGCTTCAGAAGTGGGTGAAGAAATGTCCTTGTTTTGAGCCTCCACGAATATTTTCCATTTTTGCAAAGTGAGTTCTATTTTTGCTGCTTGTAAAATGAAGACTGTAAATGCTGTCTCACTGCAACAGGACAAACCAGACAGTTAATTTTGATAGCCTCATTTACACAATTTGGAAGACTAATGGGGAGTTCAGGGGAGGGGGGGGGAAGACTCTCATCTCTGGACAAAATAAAATATCTTGTCCAGAAGACTGTGGATAAAAATTTGACTGCTATATGTGCTTGAGGAAAGGTTCCCTCTAGGTTAGCACTCATGTAATTTGGAGGATCCCCAATGAAGAATATAGATTTGAGTATGTTTCATGTATGTTGACTTGGAGACTTTTTGCCTCTCAGCATACGTTAAAAGAGGGCAGAACTGAAACACAAAGGGAGCAATTTGTATTTGGAGAAAAAATAATAATTTGTATCCACACATCTTCATCTCCAACTTGTTTGTAGGCAGGAACTGCAGAACAGAAATAATATAGCAATAGCAATAGCAGTTAGACTTATATACCGCTTCATAGGGCTTTCAGCCCTCTCTAAGCGGTTTACAGAGTCAGCATATCGCCCCCACAGTCTGGGTCCTCATTTCACCCACCTCGGAAGGATGGAAGGCTGAGTCAACCTTGAGCCGGTGAGATTAGAACCGCTGAACTGCAGATAACAGTCAGCTGAAGTGGCCTGCAGTACTGCACCCTAACCACTGCGCCATCTCGGCTCAAGCAAAGGTGAAGAAGGTTGTAGCCTTGTATCTTTTTCTTTCTTTCAACATTTCATTCATAGCTGTACTTTATCCAGGGGTGAAATTGTTACCAGTTCGCAAATGTGAGCGTGCGCATGCGCAGAGCATCAAAAATAGGATGTGATGATGTCATGGCGGGTGGGCAGAGCTTGCTACCGAGTGCGCCTGCAAAGATAAGTACAACAGTGGGGGGGGGAAATCCTTTGTGCCACGCGATTTAGATTAGCTAGAAAGCAGGAAATCCAATTATTCTAGCTCAGTGTTTCTCAACCTTGGCAACTTGAAGATGTCTGGACTTCAACTCCCAGAATTCCCCAGCCAGCAATTCTGGGAGTTGAAGTCCAGACATCTTCAAGATGCCAAGGTTGAGAAACACTGTATCTAGCTAATATAAATCATGCGTCACAGCTGCTCATTGGGAATACCAGTTTGCAACGAACCGGTAGCATTTTTTTTTACTACCGATTTGGGTGAATCGGTAGCATTTTACCCCTGACTTTACCCCATAGGACCTGAAGTGCAGTGAACTAAAACAACAATGTGCAGAGCACACTTGCAGCTTGGCTCCTAGAGCTGTTTTAGTCTACCTAGTGCACATCTTCTTTGAGGCAGCCATAAAATAAACCAGTGTTTGTCAAACTTGTCCACTTTAAGATGGCGAGGCTGACTGGGAAATTCTGGGAGTTGAAGTCCTCCCACCTTAAAGTTGCCAAGTTTGAAAAAAAACTGAAATAAACGGAGGCAAAATAGAACCTTAGCAGATATTACAGAATGGTGTTAATATAATTTGTTACCTGCCCTGCTGGGAAGTGGATCTTACCAGAGCTGGACTTCAAAAAATTTAGCAACGGGTTTTCTGCCTGGTTGCTGTATGGGCGGGGCCAAGGTGGGTGGGGCTAGTCTGCCTCCTGCACCACGGCGGGCAAGGGGGCGTTTTCACCTTCCCCAGGCTCCGGAGGCTTTCTTCGAGCCTCTGGGAGGGCGAAAACTGCCTCCTCTGGGCGCCGGCGGCCCTTCGGAGGCTGGAAATGGGCTCATTTCCGGCCTTCCAAAATTTCCAGGAGGTCCGGTTTTCTCCCTCCCCCAGTCTCCGCACAGGGCCTGCAATTACCTCACATCCAAAACGGGCTGCATGGAGGCTCCTGGGTGAGGTGGGGTAGTGTGGGAGAGATAGGTAGGGTGGGCGGGGCCAGCCAGTGGTGGGATTTGGAGGTTCTCTGAACTGGCCATAATGTTAGCTATGGGTTCTCTCAAACCTGGGCGAACCCGTAGCAGCCCACCCCTGGATCCTTACCCCTTGAAAGCCCACCCCTGGATCCTTACCCCTTGAAAGCAAGCATTAAGAGAGCCTTGTTTTACAGTGGGTTGTATGTGAATTGTGCTTTATCGGTAATGGTTGATCTTCACTTTTTAATGCTTCCTTTTGTTAGGTCCCTGTCCCTCACCCCATATTGCTAATGGTTTAGACTACAGGTTTTTTTAGGACAAGGGACATCTTCAGAAACAGACCTGAAATTCTGGACCAGCATCCATTACTCTCAATGATTGGTATTAGTGGCTAGGAGTTGATGGAATTTCTATCCCATACCCATTGAAAGGCATCTAAGTGTTTCTCTTTTTGTTTATTGCAACTTCAGTGCATTTGGTTTTTTTTTTGCATACATTTATTTCAAAAGGTAGGTCTCCACTCCCGAATAATTTCGTCCACTTATTTGCAACGAGTTGCACTAGTTTTATGGGTCAGTATCTTAATTTTATAAAGCAACGTTAGTAATTATGTAACTCTGAAAATGAATCCAGTTGTTTTTCCATTTCATACTGAATGCCCATCTCTTAAAACAGTGTTTTGCCATCATATAAATGAATTGTTTGTTTCTTCAGCCAAGCCTGTCTTGTTTATTGAACTTGATTCTAATTTTTTTTTATTTATTTTTTTGGCCTTGGTTATAAAATATGCTTATGCAATTCAAACCACCAGACTGCGTGAATCCTGTTTAAACTTGTTGTGTTTGTGAAGCTCTTGCTGTTGTCATCTAATTTTCACGATGTTCCTGCCAAGTATTTCAAATATAGGGCATGGGTCTTGTGTCCTAACATTACAAAATGTCTATTCTGCCACACTTGTTGGCAGCTTTATGTCGATTAAAGCTTTTTACTTAGTGATGCTGCAAAAATAGTTGAATTGACATGTTGTTCTCTCACAGTATCCACACAAATAAACAAATAAACCTGATATTTACAAGGTTGGGGTGGGACGGAAATACAGAAGAGTTATTCATTCCATGTTTTCAGGGCCGGATTTAGATGAAAAGAGGCCCTAGGCTATTCCACTTATGAGGCCCTTTCACCTCCCATTTTTAAGTTTGTAAATTACCTGAGAGACAATAAAATACATCATTACTGTGATATATATCAATATATATAGCTGGCCTCCCGACGGAGGGCGGCTCTGCTCTGCGGCAAAGGCAGCGAGGCCAGCCGCCTCCCCTGCTGCGCTCAGCTGCCCGGCTCGGCCCCCTCGCCCTCACCTGCCTGGCCGCTGGTGGGCTCCGCGTCAATGGGGCGGCTGCTGGGAGCAGCCGCGCCTCTCGCCCAACCGCCGGTGCCGGGAACGTGGGCAGGCTCCCCAACTGCCGCGGCGCTGGAACGATCTTAACCAATACATTTTTATGTTTGTTTATTAGTCATATGCGTAGAATTTCTCCTTATTTTCGGTTCAGTGTTTTAGTGTTCACTGTTTTTAGAATAGTGTAACTTTAATTTTGCTAACAATTTGAATGTAGGCCCCTCTTGATCTTGAGGCCCTAGGCTGAAGCCTAGTTAGCCTCTAGGAAAATCCGGCCCTGCATGTTTTAGCTCATAAAAATGACAAAATTCCATTCTGGTTCTGATTTGACCATTTTGTTCAGAGGATTAAAAATAAAATGTTCTCCGTAGCTATTGACAGAGAAAACAATTTACTTGGGAACCAACATCTTGGTTGGCTCAAGGTTGACTCAGCCTTCCACCCTTCCGAGGTGGGTGAAATGAGGACCCAGACTGTGGGGGCAATTTGCTGACTCAATTTGCTAAAAATCTGTAAACCGCTTAGAGAGGGCTGAAATCCCTATGAAGCGGTATATAAGTCTAATAAGTAAATAAATCTTATATATAACCAAGTACTGCTCTAGTGAAACCTCTGAACTTGGGATGATCATGTACAGCACATTCAGAAAGTATTCAGAGCCAAAGTATTCACTTTGGTCAGTTTTGCCATGCTGCAGCCTGATTCTACAGTTGTCAAAAAAATTTTTTTTTCCAATTAAAAAGTACCCCATAATGACAAAGTGAAAATAGAGTTTTAAAAATGTCTGTAAATTTATTAAAAAAAAACAAAAACCTTGCAATATTACAATGGCATAAGGATTCAGACTCTTTGCCACATCACTTCAAATTTGTCAGGATGAGAAAACCTTAAAAGATTTGCTCTACAGAGATTTATAAAAAGTATCCTGCTAAATCCTAGGATTCTGTGCATGTTTACCTAGAACTGAGTTCCAGTTTCTTTTATGGGTGTTTAGTTGTCTAACCTAGCATAGTCATCTCTAATGATAGAGCTGTTGATTTGTTCTCTTCTCTTGCCAAACAACAACACACCGATTGTAGCTGAGCCACCAGAAATTCAAACAAAGCTGGAACATTTGCCAAGAACCAATGTCTCAGGACTATTTATGACGTCTTTCATTACCCACAACTGTAATTATATTCGCCCATTGTAGCAAGTAGAACAATGAACTTGGTGGCGTTTAGAAATTAGAAAAGAGATTGATCACACTGTTGTCTCTACAGTAAGACAATACCTAGTGATAACTCCCTTCCCTAACTGGTTTTATAGTCTGTGTTATTTTAAATGTTTTGAACTATGTTTGATTTTGATGAAAGAAATGTCCTTCTGGATTCGGCTCCAAGTGGGGAAAAAGAGACTGGAGACATGGAGGCTGCTTGGAAAGATGGTTTATTGTTGGACAGGGCCACATGGCTTGAGCCCTGAACAGAAAAGGTGATCACATGCTTCAATGTTGGTGGAGAAGAAGAGAAGGGCTGAGGGAGGGGCTTGCTAGGCTTTTTATAACCTGTTCAGTCCCACCTCTCTGTTTCCTGTTCCTGTGTAAGAAATGTATTCTGATTGGTTGTCAGACACCCATGGGGCCATGCAGGGGGCTACTCTCTAGGCTGTGTTTTGAATCCAGATTTGGTTGAGTTCTCAGATGCCATGTGGTCAGTTGGGGCCAATATTATCATGCTTTAATCCCATCCCCCTGTAGCTGAAGTGGAGAAGTCTTTGTTATGTAAAGTGGACTAGCTTGGCCTTCTTAATGGCCCATTGACAAAGTGGGGATGGGCAGGAAGCTACAGGCAGCTATTCTGTCTTTTAAAACATGCTTCCTTCTTTTCACATCCAGAGAAATATTCTGCCTTTTCAATATTTCCTAGGATATTTCATTTTTCTGGGAGAGGGCTGGGTGATAACTTCCTACAATTTTAAAAATAACTAAAGGAGTCACAACACTAGCCTCTAGAGTCATCTTTGTTTTCTTGGGCCCATCTAAGGCAGTGGTTCCCTCTGCTGGCTGGAGAATTCTGGGAGTTGAAGTCCACAAGTCTTAAAGTTGCCAAGTTTGGGAACCCCTGATCTAAGGCATAGAAGAATTGGGAAATAAACAGAGATGGGTAGTTGCTGTAATTGCTTTATTTGTGCTTTATTAAAGAAAAAAAAGGCCCCAATAGTAAATTGGGGTCTTGGAAGGCCAGAGGCATTAGCAGGGAGCACTAATTTTTCTTCTGATAAATGGATATTTTGTAATGAGTACATATTAGTTTAAATCTGCAGTTGACAAGGATTGCACATCAAAATAAGATGGCAAGTTAATACTGAACTACAGTCAAGAACAGGTCAATAGGTTTTTCACATAGCATTGAAGTGAAATAAATGTTGGCATAAATCCAGCCTGTGAGAAGAGAGCATTCCATAGTCAAGATGACATACTTGAGAAAACATTCTTGGGTCTCCAACATACTGTAGCCTATGTTGGGACACGGAGCACAGCCTCTAAAAGGATCTTCATAGTTGAGCAGTTGTAGAGGGATATCTACCTGTTGTGGCCCACCAGGAGCCGTTGGAGCTGCAAACAGACTCCAATAGCGAGGGACCCCATGAGTCGGCTCTGGAAGATGTGGAGGACCCTGGACAGGGTTCAGACTCCGAGCAGGGACCAGAGAGGCTGCTTGGTCACCAGGAGGCACCTGAGGCATGGAGCAGCGGTGAAAGCCAAAGGGAGTGTGCCCATGACGTCAGGCCCTGGAGCAGTGGTGAAGACGTGAGGCCTTTGAGCAGTGATGAGGTTGAGGGAATTGGTCCCGGATGCCCAACAGATGCGGGCAGATAAATGCCAGCAGCAATTAAGGAGACAAAGGAGATCATTGGACCCAGATGGTTGTGATTAGGCTCCTCCCAAGAGAGTATATAAGGAGAGATTTTGGGAAGAGGCTGTTTGCAGGATTCAACTAATATACTAACGCTGTGTGTATTTCTTATCTTGGAAGTCTGGGTTGCTGCCAAAGTCTTGTCGGTGTGTTAATTTACTGTGAATAAATTGTCTAGCAGTAATCTTGTGTCGGCTTGCCCCATCGTGCGGGGGGAGGGTAGGGGAGGATCAGAACACCTACCGTAAGTGTATTTCCCCCTCCCTGTGTACTTCTAGATCTTCTGGGATAAAATTTCTTAGCTAGTGGTGAACCCTGCCCTTCCAACACGTTTGTTGATATTGATGTAGGGCTTAAAACATGCCATCAGTAATGTTTTACTCTGTTCAGCAGATCTTTGTTTTATGTTCCTGAGCTTAACTAAGATCTTTTGCAGTCCGAAATCATACTAGCAGCAGTAGCAATAGCAATAGCAGTTAGACTTATATACCGCTTCATAGGGCTTTCAGCCCTCTCTAAGCGGTTTACAGAGTCAGCATATTGCCCCCAACAACAATCCGGGTCCTCATTTTACCCACCTCGGGAGGATGGAAGGCTGAGTTTAAAATTTTAATTTGTTTTGGTTTACCACAGATACTCTATTATGTTTTTGTTGTTAACCCAGGATTTGACATAAGGTGGCATAGGAGGAAAATTATAAAATAAATTTAAAAGCTTGCACAAAACATATGTAAAATATAACCTGCAGGCAATGGTTTCAAAGTCAACCGGGGAGGGAGGGGCAGAGTGAAGATCAAAGCAGCATCAGCACATGGCAGTCCCATAGGGGGTGGAGCTTACCTTAAGTCTGTTGACACTCCGAAGAAAGCTCGAAGGATTCATTTCTGTGGAAAGCAGCCGTTGGGTGAAATAGGGTGGCTAATCTCCCATCACAGTGATAGCACTGCCATACAGCGATTTCAGTATAATAAATAATGTTTGTGTCTTTACTGCAAACTCACAAAGCATCCATCAACTAGTTTCTCCACTTTGTTCTTTTGTGCCACTTTCATTCCAGCTTATCCGTGGAAGTGCTGTCACCTAGTGGCAAATAACCTTTAAAGAAAGAGGCTCTGAAAATTCAATAAACGGTGATGAATATAGGATGCAATTCCATTCTGTCTTAAACTGGAACAACGTTCTTGGAATTTATCCCTTTCCTGATCCCACAGAGGTAAATCGAAAGATAATTAAGTTGTTTTTTTGACTTTCAGCAGCCACATATGTAGATAATTGTTGTGGCCCAGCAGGAGCTGTTGGAGCTGCCACCAGACTCCGACAGCGAGGGGCCCTATGAGTCGGCCCTGGAGGATGTGGAGGACCCTGGACAGGGTTCCGACTCCGAGCAGGGTGCAGAGAGACTGGTTGGCCACCAGGTGGCACCTGAGCCTTGGATCAGTGGAGAAGAGAAAAGGGAGAGTGATCCAGAAACCAACTGTGAGTTGTTCCGGGATGCACGCTGTCAAAGAGCTACAACATAATTACAGGAGGTAATTATGCTCAGCTGATGGTCATTACGCTCCTCTCCAGACTATAAAAGAAACTGCTTGTGCTACGTCCTTCTTGCAGAAGTCAACGCTTGGACTAAAGAGAAACTAACTTGGCAGGCTGGATTGCTGCCAGAGTTTGTTTGCATTGCTGCCAAGGTTTGTCGGACTTGCTGCCGAAGTCCTTATTTGTTTGTTTACTTGGCTTTCAGCCACCAAGAATCTGGACTTGTTATTAAAGGACATTCTCATTTAAGCTTGTCTCGGCATTCGTTACTGGACGGAGGAGGGGGTCAGAACAGATAATTATCCCATTGGCTTGGTTCATTTGCATCTTTTCTTCAAAGTGGCTTAATGTGATTCACAGAAATTCAGTACAGGAAGTCCTCGACTTACGACCACCATGGAACCCATGCTAAGTGAGACATGTGTTAAGTGAGTTTTGTCCCACTTTACGACTTTTCTTGTTATGGTTGCTAAGTGAATCACTGCAGTTGTTAAGTCAGTTATATAATTCTTCAGTGAATCTGGCTTCCCCATTGACTTTGCTTTCCAGAAGATTGCAGAGGGGCATCATATGATCTCGGGACCAGGGATGGTATTCAGCCAGTTCTGACAGGTTCTGGAGAACCGGTAGCAGAAATCTTGAGAGTAGGGAGGGAATGGGGATTTTGCAGTATCCTTCCCCTGCCACGTCCACAAAGCCATGCACACAGAGCCGGTAGTAAAAATTTTTTGAAGCTCACTACTGGATGCCTGCACATTTTGATGTGTCATCCTGTGTCTAGTAGCAGATTCTGCAACTGGTTTCTAGTCATATTCAGTTGCATACAGGTAGTAGTCAAATTATATCCGTAATTAAGCTGGAACTAGGGTTGAAAATCATGCCACTTGTTAAGCAGAACACCATGTGATCACGCTTGAGTTTATGACCTTTTTTGCAATGATTGTTAAATGAATCACCATGGCTGTTAAGTGAATCCATTGTTTGCAATGACTGTTTTTTGCTGGAAACTGCTCGGGACATTGCAACCATCATAAATATGAGCCAGTTGCTGAGGACTACCTGTATTTACAATTTATTAAGCACTATTTATAGATGGCTGTTACACAATTTAACCTTGTAAAATGGCAGTTCCCCATTTTTTTAAAAAATAAAACCTGAATAGATGCTGAACTGAAAGGAAGCCTCCATCAAATCTGAATGGTTAAATACACTAATATCCACCGTATGAATATTTATAAAGGCTTGCTGAGTGTCTGAAAAAAAAATCATACATATTTTATCTTTGCAATCTTTAAAATATTCATGAAAGGTTTGCCAATATGACTAATTTCAGGTTCGATGGAGGACACAGAGACATTGTCATCTGTTTAAGGTCACTGCTGAATTAATGACTGTTGAGAAGTTTGAACCGGGGACTTTCTGATTCACATTTTTTGCATTATTTATAAAGATACCCGATCCCATATCATGGTTTTCTAATTCTGTAAATGTCCCTGCAAAGAGTTAAACAAGCAGTGATGCTTAAACTAAGATCTGGAACCATCATATGATCCACTTCTGATGTTCACTGACTGTAACTGGCTGGCTAAAACCACTTCCTAGGTTCTTCTGTACAAATGATTATAGCAATAGCACTTAGACTTATATACCGCTTCACAGTACTTTCCAGCCCTCTCTAAGCAGTTTACAGAGTCAGCCTCTTGCCCCCAACAATCTGGGTCCTCATTTTACCCACCTCGGAAGGATGGAAGGCTGAGTCAACCTTGAGCCTAGTGCAATAGCAGTAGACTTATATACCGCTTCATAGGGCTTTCAGCCCTCTCTAAGCGGTTTACAGAGAGTCAGCATATTGCCCCCAACAATCTGGGTCCTCATTTTACCCACCTCGGAAGGATGGAAGGCTGAGTCAACCCTGAGCCGGTGAGATTTGAACCGCTGAACTGCTGATCTAGCATTAGCCTGCAGTGCTGCATTTAACCACTGCGCCACCGCGGCGCATAATATAAGAAGCAATATGAATATGAATATTTGGAAAATTGCTGATAGTGAACAGGCCTTGAGTCTGCATTAAGTCTGCATGTGCTATGTGAGGGGAATTTGTAAACTCTTATTTGCACTCAAGTGCAAAAAAATAAATGAATATTTAAAAACGGGACTTAACTGCATTGGAGATCTACTTACCCCTAGCTTCTTAGTACCGTAGCGTAGTATTGAATAATATTCTTAATCAGCACGTTTGCACCAAGAGTGGTTATTATTATGTTGTTAAGATAATTTAAGAGGTAAATAAATACTTAATTTTTGGATTATTTTTAAAATTCAAACTAAATTAAATTTAGTTTTAAAAGACATTTAAAAATGGGGAAACACAACAGAAATGCAGTTTTAAAGGTAAAGGTAAAGATTCCCCTCACACATATGTGCTAGTTGTTCCTGACTCTAGGGGGCAGTGCTTACCTCCATTTAAAAGCCAAAGAGCTAGCACTGTCCGAAGATGTCTCCGTGGTCATGTGGCCGGCATGACTAAATGCCGAGGGTGTATGGAACACTGTTACCTTCCCTCCAAAGGATGTTCCTATTTTTTCTACCTAAGTTTGAACACCCCTGGGTTTTTTTTTCTAAAGGGTTAGGGGTGCGAGGGTCTTGTGACTTGACAGCTTTAAGACTTGCACACTTCAATGCCAGAGTTCCTGAGCCAACATGACTGGAGGAGGAATTCTGGGAGTTGAAGTCCACAAGTCTAAAAGCTGTCAAGTTTGAACACCCCTGGGGTTTTTTTTTCTAAAGGGTTAGGGGTGCAAGGGTCTTGTAACTTGACAGCTTTAAGACTTACACACTTCAATGCCAAAGTTTCTGAGCCAACATTTTGGTTGTTAAGCAAGAGTTTTGTTAAGTGAGTTTCACCACATTTTACAAGTTGGCCACACCCATCCAGTCATATGACTGCCAAGCCACTCCCACTCAGTCACAGGGCCGGCAAGCCACTCCCACAAAGCAGGCCACACCTATAGGAGAGGTTCAAAAATTTTTTGAAACCCACCACTGGGAAGTGTCTACGTGCTGATTCTCGGGTGACGCTTGAGGTGTTTGTGTGTGAATATGCAATTCTGCTGGGAGGCCTAATTTGTCTAACTCTATTTGTGTTTACAAACTTTATCTTTTGGGTGTAGATTAGGTCTGAGTAACTTATTTGGGGTTTTGAAGACCTTTGAGTAACCTTTGCTCTTTATACTTGATTAATTTAGTTTCAGCTTGACTATCAATTTATCTAGTAGAGACACAATTCTCAGCCCATTGAGGATTCTGTTAATGTTTTAAGGGAAGATGGAAACAGTATAAAGAATAAAATATGTTTCGATACAAAACTTCTCACAATGACCGCCAGGCACCATGTTTATCTAAAGTTGAAGGGGAGAAATATTATGTATTTTCACTCACATAAAATTGCTGTTACAAAAATTGCAATTCACATAAAAATTGGAAAAAGTGTAACTGTTCCATTGCAACACACTAATTCATGAGTATGCTTAGAAATACAAGTGTTGTTTTTTTTAATTAAAAAAATAGCTCTATCTCTTCTTTGCAGCCCTGAACTGAGAGTGGATTTAAATAAGGAAAACGAATCATCAAATAATTTTTGAGAGGTCTTTTTCTTCGAAAATAAGACGTGTTGTTGCAGCCTCGGCTGTGTGACTCCATGTTTAAAAATGCTTGTTAGCTTTTCAAAGAGTATTTTAAAACTACTTTATACTGCTTTTATGACCCTTGAAAGTTGACTCAGAAAGGATGAATCAGTGAGCTTCACCGCTGGTGGTCTTGGAGCTGAGCAGAGAAAGCGGGATGCCTATGTTGTGATACACACTCTAATGACTAGAGGCAAAATTAACAGAAAAAAATGTTTTGGCCATAAGTGTTTGACTAGGGGATGCAGTGGCTCAGTGGCTAAGAAGCTGAGCTAGTCGATCAGAAAGGCTGGCAGTTTGGTGGTTTGAATCCCTAGCACTGTGTAACGGAGTGAGTGTTGTGGTTCATCAGCGGCCTGAGGAGTTGGCAACAGAGTTGGACAGTGAGGAGGTTGGGGAGGAACATGGGCCAGTCCTGGAGTCTGGGGAAGGCTCGGACGAGGGTTCTACATCAGAGGCAAAGAGGGGACCAGGACAGGGGTGGGTTTCTCGCCCCGTTCCAACCAGTTCGGTTGGAACGAGGCCGGCAGCGTCCTTGCGCATGCGTGTAGTGTGCGCGTGCATGTGCGCGGTGCATGCATGCGTACTAGCGTCTGTGCGATGCTCCAGCTGCTCCTGGAGGATCGCGCAGGCGCTGTATGCGTCCTGTGCATGTGTGGAAGCGCAAAACTTGTCAAAACCGGGTAAGGACCGCGGGCGGGCGGGTGGGCCCTTCGCCGTTCCCGGAAGTTACTTACTTCCGGGTTTGGCGACCAACCGGTTCGCAGGGACCGCCGCGAACCGGTTGAAACCCACCCCTGGACCAGGGGCATCTGAGAGTTATGTGCTGCCTCCGGAGCCTCCCAAGTTGGACATAAACGAGGCAGAGGAACAAGGCGAACCCTGTTCCCAGTGCATGCATGTACAGAGCTGCCAGAAGAACAGTTAAGACAAAAGGGGCAACTCAGGAGTAAGGCTTGGAGATGATTGGCCCCTCCCAAAAGACATAAAGGCACGTCAGCATTTGCAGGAAGCAACTTTGGTCATTCTGATTGGTTTAAACTCTGAAGCTCCGTTTTGACTCTGTGCTCCGTGTGGCCTTGCAAAGCTAATTGGCAATTAGGACTTTGGAAGTGTTCAAGGGAGATAAAGGTGGGTGCTTATCAGCCTTATCCCGAAAGACTGTGGCAGACTTCTGTTGGACTCTTTACAAACTATTTGTGACTTATTACGGGCTGTGAATGAACATAATTCATAGCCATTGAAATAAAAAGAGGGTTTTGGGGATTAAGCGTGTGATTTTTACCTAGGAAGCCTAGGTCCGAACAGTGAGCTCCCGTTATTCTCCCAGCTTTTGCCAACCTAGCAGTTCGGAAGCATGTAAAAAATGTGGCCGGCATGACTAAATGCCGAAGGCGCACGGAACGCTGTTATCTTCCCACCAAAGGTGGTCCCTTCCATGTTAAAATGGATCCTGGCAGACAATCTACACTGAAGATTTGTTACCACTAAACCAAAACTCACTGCAAAGCTATCCTACTATTAACATTAACTAATATGCACCAAAGACAAATTCCTTGTGTGTTCAGTCACCCTTGGCCAATAAATAATTTTATCTATTCAATCTAATGCTTTCATGAAATCCAAATCTTAACCCTAACTCTTATTTTCTCATATTACCAAAGGAAATTTTCTGCTTAAAAGTTCTTCTGGCACAATATTATACTGTAAAATGAATGTAATACAACCAGTAATTAAAAAAAACACCCTATACGCTTCATGTAAAACTAACCCTAAATACAAATTCATCAAATACCAATGATTTACTTTATATTGACCTAAACAGTATTTCCAAAATATCCCAAATATATGACTATCATTAACCACAAAACTCCACACAGATTAAACCTCACCACAACTGAACATTAGACCTCATAAAAACATACGTGTAATATTATTTTATCCTTCTCATAAAAGTTCCATTTTTATCTCAAATATTAACCTGGCAGCAATGGCGACAGTAAGATGACCATATGACAATAATTAATGTTAAAAAATCAAAAACTCATCCTTCTCTTAAATTTAACCTCAGATATCAACGAAGCCTAATTTCACAGTTCTTTTAATGTACTTTTTTAAAAACCAGAAATGTTTGCCAGGAATCTTCTCTGTACAGTACCTTAACGTGAATTGCATATATATTTGCATATATTTATTTATCAGCACAAATAAAAAAAAACACAAATATAACAAAAGGCAACAGTAAAAATATTGGGTTTCTGTCGTGATGGACTCTTGTGACGAGCCGATAGACAGATGATGGAAGCAGTTAGCTTCCTCCCATAATTGGGGCTTACCAGGGGTTGTAAAAAATCTAATAGATACCTTTCACCCTGGCTTCACTGATAACAGATAAGAGCCTGTGGCCTAATGGCTAAGAAGTTTGCCTAGGATGTAATATAGCCCAGGTTCAAATCCCAGTAAGGGTATGGCTAGCTGATGAGAGCTAAATAGCTTGAAATAGATCTATACTAGTCTCCCTTTATTTATTTATCAGCACAAATAAAAAAAAACAAAAAAAACCCATATATATATATATATATCAATTACTGGATTTTTAAAAATACTATCTGTCCTAATATGTGCTGATACCTCACCTTGATTTTCAGAAAGAACTATTTTATTTTTAAAAAACAGATTAAAAAGGCAATCCTTTTCTATAACTGTGTTTGTATTTGCCACTTATTCATTTATAAACCTTCCTATGTGCATGCCACTATTCCACAACAGTGTTTAGAACAGACAAATTGAAATATTGCCAGAAAAAAACATAATTTAAAATGGAACAAGAGGAAGATCTGAAAAAGAAAAAAAAATGAAAAGGAACTGGGTTTCCCTCGCATTTTATAAAGTAGGTAAGGGTGCAAATCTGTTTAATAATTAATTGCTGTCCTTTTCACTATGTTTTTCTCTTTATTATACTGCAGAAAAAGACAGAACATCTCCCCTCTTGTGCATTTTCCTTTGAAATTAACCAGCCGTGGCATCATTAAAAAGCAGATTCTATTTGCTGTCATTCATTAGCTACAGTCTCAGCTGCCTCTGTCTCAATATTCCTTTGTGGAATATTTCTGCTCCGATATAAACCATGACATCTAACTGCAACTCCCTGCTAGGCCCTCATTTTAATATGTATATTTTTAAGCGTAGGAACAACTTGGGAAATCTGAGAACTCTCTTACGCTCCCATTATAAGGTACATTAAGTTTGAGTAAGTATTAGGCAAGGCTTTGTTGGAAGAAATGTCCATCTGGGTTCAGTTCCAAGTGGGGGAAAAAGACACTGGATTCATGGAAACTGCTTGGAAAGGTGGTTTAATGGTGCACAGGACCACATGGGCAAAAAAAAGGGGGGTGGAGGGCAGAGATGCTGAGAGTGCCTGGGTATTATGCCCTCTGTTGGGCTTTGAGCCCACAGCTGGGCATCGCCAACAAGTACCTTAGAATTAGCTGAGACAACACGCCTGATTGGTTGTCAGACTCCCATGGTTGTCATGGTTCTGATTGGTTGTCAGACTCCCATGGGGCCATGCAGGGGTAACTCTGTAGGTTGTCTGTGTCCCAGGCTTGGTTGAGCCTTACTGGGTGATGATGTAATGAAGGGGCTTTGAGCAATTCTATTATGGCTTTGCCTGAAGGAGGTAGATCTTTGTTATGTAGAATAGACTGGCCCAGGCCTTAATGGCCCATTAACAAAGGTGTGTATATGTGTGTTGGGAAGTTTCTGCCTCCCTTTTAGGGGAAATATTCTTCCCTTTTAATATTTCCTATTTCATTTTTCTAGAAGAGGGGTGGGTGCTAACTTCCTACAGCTTAAATAATGAATGTTTTCAGGAGCTCAGTTTATAATTACCATTTATTTTATTCATTGATGGCCTTCAAAGGAAGCAGGGAGATCAAACCATTTGCCTCTGTTCCTGTTCTTTTCTTAGCCCACAGCTGGGCATCGCCAACAAGTACCTTAGAATTAGCTGAGACAACACGCCTTTAATTTGCCATCTGCGTTAGGGATGGTTGTTACTGCATTGTGGGATGCCGTACCCAATCATACATGCAAATCCTATTCAAAAAAGGCTGGCAGTAAACCGGGGAACATCTACTGTGTCAAACAAACGTTTAATGTATGGTAAATAGCAGGCAAACAAGGAAGGTAATGTAGGAAGTTATCACCCAGCCCTCTCCCAGAAAAATGAAATATCCTAGGCAATATTGAAAAGGCAGAATATTTCTCTGGATGTGAAA
Source organism: Thamnophis sirtalis (assembly GCF_051295495.1). Classification (NCBI taxonomy): domain Eukaryota; kingdom Metazoa; phylum Chordata; class Lepidosauria; order Squamata; family Natricidae; genus Thamnophis; species Thamnophis sirtalis. The sequence continues at coordinate 62,004,601 of NW_028261390.1, read as the reverse complement.
AGGAAGAAACATGTTTTAAAAGACAGAATAGATGCCTGTAGCTTCCTGCCCATCCCCACTTTGTCAATGGGCCATTAAGAAGGCCAAGCTAGTCCCTTTTACATAATAAAGACTTCTCCACTTCAGCTACAGGAAAGCATGATAATATTGGCCCCAACTGACCACATGGCATCTGAGAACTCAACCAAACCTGGATTCAAAACACAGCCCAGAGAGTTGCCCCTGCATGGCCCCATGGGAGTCTGACAACCAATCAGAATACATTTCTTTTTTATTATTATTTTTATTTTATACACATAAGCACATCAACAGAACACATAAACACATTAACAAAAATAACCACATAACTTAAAAACAACATAGGAACAATAAGTTCCATTGTATATCATACAGCAGTTCCGAATCGGTTTCTTTGCAGTTAGTGTTTTCCTTTCTATACATTTCTATCTTGCGTTCGTAATCTCGTTACTCATTATCCATTTTTATATCCATTTATTTATTTATTTATACTTAGCTACTTATGATTGAGTATTATTTACTTATATTGTGCTTTATATTTTTACTGTCATCTATTCTCTTAACATGCAGTTATAGGTATACATTCACATAGTTATTCTTTTTCTTTGCCATTCTTATATTATTATTATTCCATTTAAAAGGATATAAGGTATAATTTGGAATGTATTGTTTACCATCCTTCACACCTGCTATGACACCACCTACCACCTTATTTTCTCTTTCTTTTCTCCCTCCCTTCCTTCTCTACTTCCTTCCTTCTTCCTCTCCTTCCCCTTCTTCCTTCCCTTACTTCTCCCCTACTCCTATCCTCTGTCTTCTCCTTCCTACCCTCTCTCCTTCACTTTTTCTCTCTCCCTCCCTCCTCTCCTTCTCTTTCTCCCCCTTCCACCCACCTCTCCTTATTTCTTTCTTCTTCCCATACCTCTCCTCCACATTTCTTCTTCCTGTCCTACTATCTCTCCTTCTCTCTCTCTCCCACCCTCCACTTCTTTCCTTTCCTTCGTCCCTCCATTCTCTACTTCCTTCCTCCCCTCCTTTCCTTCCTTCTTCCCTTCTTTTCTTTTTCTATTGTTATAGGTGTCTCTTTCAAATCCAGTTTATGTTTTCTTGAGGGTGTTATTTCCACAAGTCCATTTTTTTCATACCATTTCTTTTTCTCTCTATCATTCTACAGTTTATATGCCAGCTATCATCCTGATTTGATTTCACCAATCATGAACCCCTTGTTTTACTTATAATTATTATTTTTGAGAGTTGTTCTATTCACAACCAATCAGAATACATTTCTTACACAGGAACAGGAAACAGAGAGGTGGGACTGAACAGGTTATAAAAAGCCTAGCAAGCCCCTCCTTCAGCCCTTCTCTTCTTCTCCACCAACATTGAAGCATGTGATCACCTTTTCTGTTCAAGGCTCAAACCATGTGGCCCTATCCACCATTAAAACCATCTTTCCAAGCAGCCTCCTTGTCTCCAGTGTCTTTTTCCCCACTTGGAGCCGAACCAAGAAGGACATTTCTTTCATCAGTAAGATAGGGAAATAGGGCTAGTAGGAGTTATAGCAGTCCAGCCAAAAGGAAAGGGGGAAAAATACCACACAATTGGCACAAAGTTGGGGCGAGGACTATTAAATTTAAATTATGTTAGTAACATTGCCAATTATATTATGGTGAAGGGCTTCAACTATATACCTAAGATTTATAATTTTTTGCCAGAGGCTTTTTCCACATCTAATGATGCCATTAGAAATTGACCTTTCTTTTTATTGTATTACTTCTACAACTAATTTGATGTTGCATCATTTTTATAAACCCTGCATGATCATTCCAAATAATGAGCAATGCGTCTTGCTATATAGTCCACTTGCTAATTCTGCTGTTGAAATCTTTGTGACCACTTTGATCAATGAAATCGGATGATAACAGCACCAGTGGTTCTATTTCAAGAACTGACTTGTACATCACCAAAATCGGTCCACTCTAGTTTATATAATTTTTATTGAGAACTTTCATTATAATAGTAAAACCTAATGCAACTTAAAGTAAAATAAGAAAGAGAATAGAAAGGAGTAAAAAGGGCAACAAAACAACAGTAAAGTAAGGTTTCCCCTCGTATATATGTGCTAGTTAGCAATATAGCAGTTAGACTTATATACCGCTTCATAGGGCTTTCAGCCCTCTCTAAGCGGTTTACAGAGTCAGCATATTGCCCCCAACAATCCGGGTCATCATTTCACCCAACTCGGAAGGATGGAAGGCTGAGTCAACCTTGAGCCGGTGAGATTAGAACCGCTGAACTGCAGATAACAGTCAGCTGAAGTGGCCTGCAGTACTGCACCCTAACCACTGCGCCACCTTGGCTCTAGTTGTTCCCCACTCTAGAGGGCGGTGCTCATCTCCATTTCAAAACTGAAGAGCCAGCGCTGTCCGAAGACGTCTCCGTGGTCACGTGGCTGGCATGACTAAACGGCGAAGGCTGTTACTTTCCCACCAAAGGTGGTTCCTATTTTTCTACTTGCATTTTTACATGCTTTCAAACTGCTAGGTTGGCAGAAGCTGGGACAAGTAACAGGAGCTCACTCCACTATACAGCACTAAACTGCTGACCTTCTGATCGACAAGCTTTCAATTTGCTCGGAGGGTCAGTTTAAGCCCTCAGGAGGCTTCAGGGAAGCCTCCCGAGGGCTTAAACCAATGCTCTGAGCAAACTGGGTGACTTCCAGTTTGCTCATAGGGTCCTTTTTAGTCCTCCGGAAGACTAAAAAGTGACTTCCAGTTTGCTCGTAGGGTCATTTTTTGTCCTTTGGAGGCTTCAGAAAGCCTCCTGAAAGTCCCTGAAGCCTCTGGGGGGGGGAGGCTCTTTTCGTCCTCCCCAGGTGCCTATAAAGCCTCTGCAGCTTGGGGAAGGCGAAAAAAGCATGGGAAAATGGAGGGAGTGCCTCTCCTGTGCGCATGCGCACTGGGGGGGTGTCTCACGGTGCATTATGGGTGTGGCATGCCCGCACACGACCCCCCTGTGCTCCCCCCTTATGGCCCGCGAGTTAAAAAAGGTTCGGCATCACTTGCCTACAGCCTCCAAAAACAAGCAAGACCTGAATATGAAAGGCTCTTCCTATTGGTGTCTGTTAATTCTGACATTATAAATACCATATAATAATAATGATATTCTACTGAAGCAGTATAATTCATAAATAGCATAAAAAGATCAGGAGAATTACAAGATCAGGTAAGGCAGCAAGTGACTTTTAAAAGAGAGCATTCGCAACATAATACTGTACATTAAATTGGATGCTAACAGTGATTTTCTGCAAGATTCTTTGTACTGTCTCCTGTTTGCAAGATAAAAAAATGAAAAAAAATAAATGAGAAACAAGGAGTGCTATTTCTGGAGAATTAGAAAAATTATTTAGGGGGAAATGTCATTCAAGCGCCATTCATTACAGAGAGTTGCTAAGGCAACGGCTGTTTTCAGATGTCTTAAGCCCTCTGAAATTTATCCAGTATAATATTACAAACTCCACAGGTGTTAGCTTCCTATCAAGCAAGACTCCACTTTGGCATTATTTAATTGGCTCACAGGAGAATGAATTTTGTCTTGATTCTTTCCCTCCCACCCCAAGAAAAATATTATCCATGACTGCTGAAGGAAGACTTGAGATATATTTCCTCAAATGGGAATTCTTCCTATATTTAGGAAACACTGGATTACTTTCCCAGACATAGATTGTTCCCATAAAACAGATTTAGGGAACTAGGGAGAGAAAACGTCCTCGTCCAAACAAATGTAAAAGTTTCTTAGATATGACTGGGTTCATACAATATGCTAAAGCAGGGGTTGGCAATCTTAAACACTCAAAGAGCCATTTGGACCCGTTTCCCACAGAAAAGAAAACAACGGGAGCCACAAAACTCTTCCCATGCCTGACTATTTCCTGAGCGGCCACAAAACTAGTATATGTAGTTGAAGTAAGCAATTCTGTTTTCTTATGAAACTTTTCTTTTCTTGGATTTTACCATGTTTGGCCTACCGGAGGTTGAAAAGCTCAAGAAATCACGTTCCAGCAGGTGTCGCACATTGGCGGATGTAATGCATATTTTGAGCAACAGGGAGCCGCAGCAGAGGGATAAAAGTGCCACATGCGGCTCCGGAGCCACAGATTGCTGACCCTTATGCTAAACTATATCAAAGCACGAATCCTGTCTTCAATGTTATAATATCATAAACCACCCCCACCCCCCAAAAACAGTAAAATAATTTGTGTAACCTTCACTCCCTGAGTAAAACTAATGGCTCCACTGGCTTTAGGGCTAGGGTTTAAAAATTGGAGGAAGAAACATTAATAACCTGCTTATGATGTCACCTAATGGCTGATAATGTGAAGGATCTGAGAGCTTTAGGACTAAAAGTTAAGAAGTAAAGTAAAAAAGTGGGGGACTAAAATGAAATATAAGGAAGAGCAAACTAGTGGCAACAAGTAGAACAGCCACTTAGAATTAGCAATAAGATATCTATATGGTGGGTAGCATTTTAGGATCAACCATCAACCATAAAGGAACAAACAATCCCAAAATTTGTCACATCCCAGTACTTGGTAGAGCAGCCATGAAAACCTTGGAAAAATTCAAATGCTATAATGTATCCAATCCTATAAACATATTGTGGAAGCAGTGGCATTTCCTGTGATACTCCGTATGGAAGTATGGACTCCTCTTAGCAACTCCTTGCTTATAAAATCTCTCATGTAATCTCGATGCCCTTCTTCTGTTTCCTTAATCAGCTTATCTTTGATTGTCAGTAGTGTTATCAATGATATTGTTAATAAAATTTCTCTCTTTAAATCCATAAATGCTTTTGTTTTTTCTTCTTCTGAATCTTGCCATCTGGGATAAATTTTCCCTCCATTTAGTTCCTCTTTCAATATTCCTTTCTTTCCATTTTCAGAGACAAACCAATCACCATAAATATCAGCAAATTTAATTTTTTTATATTCATTTTCAATGTCAATTTTTTTAGGCTTTAACCACCACGTTTTCCACTTGATAAACATCCTCAACTTCTTCATCATATTTTGCTGTTAGATGCTCTAAGTCTTCCAGCTTCTTCTCTATCCTCTCATATGTATTTGATAATTTCTGTATTTCTGAGAATATCTTTTACAGACTTAAGATTTCTTTCTGCTGTTGAAATTGTGCCATTATCTCCAGCTAACAAACACAGCTGCTCTATCTTAGAAGGTTAATAAGATTAAGCATAGATTCACAATAACATTTTGTTTTCACTTTTCTCTGGTTAAAGATATACTTCAAAGGGACATCTGTATGCTTTCCTTCTTATCTCTATAACCAAGCAGTGAGACCTTGTAGTGCCAAGCCAAAATACAGTGAGAAGAATAAGCATGTTTCGTTTCCAATACACAAACCTTCCAGCCTCCGAGTAGCAGTGTTATGTTGCAATTTACCTTGTTTCTTTTTGCATCTTTTTTGTATTTCAAGTTAAACAAAAAGTCCGATTCTTGAATGAGTCAGGAGAACGCCCACAGTAATGAAAGAGGGAAATTTTAGTCCATAGGTTACAGAAAATAATAAAAGAAAAAAAAAAATAGAAGAAAACTTAATCCATTCATTTTAAAAGGCTTGCATAAATCCCATCCATGAAGATAGCATTTAAAAATCAAGATAACCCACTGTCCAAAACCATTCCAAATTTAATTCCGCCGCTTATTTCTTCTGTTTTCCAATTTAAATTAATTTTAAGTTTTTTTATAGGCAGTCTCTTTTTAAAACGGTAAAAGTTCCTCACTAGCTGGAAACACTTTCTCTTTCTGTATCCTTCTGTTTTGGAGCTGCCCCAACTTCGTTAGCCTTGGCTGGATTTTTTGTCGCCAGCTTGAAGAACTTCTCTTGCATTGACCAGGGACTTTGCAATGTCCTTGAGGTCAGCAAGACGTATTCTTCCTGTTCACTGTCTCTGCAGGACGATTTAGGTCCGATTGGACCACCCAACGGCAAAACTATCGGTTATGGTCTCGGAGCATCAAGACGGCACATCCGTATCATCACGATGTTGGGTCCTCCCCAAAACCTGTACTTTCTAATCTCTTTAAAATACTCTGCTTTCGGTCACTTGTCTGGGAATGAAGGAGTTTAAAATATAGGAGTCGAAAACATATTGAGCTGCTGACTAATTATTATGTCCTTTCTATATTCTTTTCTAGATTTGGGGAGCCAAATGGGCCCTCTTTTTAAACCTGTCTCCCCTTTCTTGACTTCTTCTGCCATGCCAGTTTTGGTCATGTCTGATCTATTTTCTGAGATTTATCCTGTTAACAGAAAACAGATAGTGACATTTTACATTATTTCCCCCCCCCCAATATTCTCTTGTGTTACAAAGAGCAACAATGGTATTGTTGGACAGTGAACACAGAACCACAATCTGTACAGAAAGCACTTGTATCTACCAATCCAAACATGTTTCTTATTGATTAGACTGATATGTTCATGTTTGTGGTCATTTCAAAGGCGGTATTCAGCCACTTCTGACTGGTTCTAGTGAACCGGTAGCGGAAATTTTGAGTAGTTGTGGCAACCGGCAAATACCACCTCTGGCTGGCTCCACCCCCATCTATTCGCCACCTCCCGAGTCCCAGCTGATCAGTGTCCCAGCTGATTGGCTGGGACTTCTTCTGATGCCCTGCACAGGAGAACGGAGCTGGAAAGGAGGTTAGTGGGGTGTGGAGGGAATAGGGATTTTGCAGTATCCTCGCCCTGGAGTGGGGTTGAAATGGGGATTTTACAGTATCCTTGCCCTGGAGTGGGGTGGAAATGGGGATTTTACAGTATCCTTGCCCTGGAGTGGGGTGGAAATGGGGATTTTACAGTATCCTTGCCCTGGAGTGGGGTGGAAATGGGTATTTTGCAGCATCCTTTCCCTGCCCTGCCCACCAAGCCACACCCACCAAGCCACGCCCACCAAGCCACACCATGCCAACAGAACCAGTAGTAAAAAAAATTGAGTCCCACCACTGGATTAGACGGATGTGTTCATGTTGTAATAATTTCCAATTCCTCCTTACTTCCCAAACTGCCTTTGGTACTCTGAAGTTCATCTCATGTTAGCTTCCTCCGATCTAACATCATACATGGCCTTCCATTCTTTTCTTTCTTAAAATACTTGATCTAGCTGTATTCAGTCCACATCTAATTCCCTCATAAAGATGTTCTTTTTCAAAATAATCTAATCAAATCCACAAACCCTTCTGCAAATGGCTTCATTACTTTTATTCCTCTTTGCAGGCATATTCAGCAACATAAAAGTATTCCCCCATTAAATATATTCAGGCTTTCTCAGTTTTAATTCTTAAGAATCCGTGTTCCTTCACTGGTTTTTAATTAGGCTTGCAAGGATTACAATTCCCAGAATTCCCATCAACGGTAAAATATCAATTTCAGTCAGCTTGGAAACATGACTGCTTTGCTAAAATTGCTTTGTAATGGTTTATTTATTTGTTGGAAGTATTTTTATATCGCTTCTCACTACAGAGAATAGCAAAATGGTCTATCATAGAGATGTACAAAATATACGGTTATGGGAATGAAAATTTAGTTCAGTGCTTCTCAACCCCAGCAACTTTAAGACATGTGGCTGGCTGGGGAATTCTGGGAGTTGAAGTTCATACATTTAAAAAATTGCCAGAGTTGAGAAAAACTATTTTAGAGAATAGCTGATGATGTTCAGGGAATGATCACAAGACACTTCCAGTTCAGAATATTAACTTTTTAAAAAACCACGAGATGTTCAAGGTTCAAGGTTCGAGGTTCATTTTATTTATATGCCGCCCTATTCCCGGAGGGACTCAGGGCGGCTCACAAACCCAAAGGAGGGGGAAGGTAAACACAAAGAACTACAACAGCAAAAAGTACAGGGAAGTTTAAAAACAACCAACAGTCACACAATTCGAGAGGGGAAGGGAACTCATCGACCCCAGGCCTGCCGACACAGCCAGGTTTTAATGGCTTTTCGGAAAGCCTGGAGAGAGGTGAGGGTCCGGATCTCTGTGGGGAGCTCGTTGCAAAGGGCCGGAGCCGCTACAGAGAAGGCCCTCCCCCGGGTAGTGGCCAGATGACATTGGCCATGTCTCCCGGCATGATTGGATTGGCTGCTTTGTTTCATTCAGAGGAAATCCATAAGACTCCAGAATACTGTAGAACAATCCGGTCCTAGGATGATATGTTTTGCACACCCTATCAGGAAATGCATGATTCTAGCTAAGATATACCAATGGTATGCTAACGGTAGCACCTTATCAGTGGTGCGATTCAATTTTTTTTACTACCCGTTCTGTGGGCGTGGCTTTGTGGGAATGGTGTGGCTTTGTGGGCATGGCAGGGGAAGGATACCAGTGGTGAAATTCAATTTTTTTTACTACTGGTTCTGTGGGTGTGGCTTGGTGGGCATGGCAGGGGAAGAATACTGCAAAAATCTCCATTCCCACCCCACTCTAGGGGAAGGATATTGCAAAATCCCCATTCCCACCCCACTTTCGGGCCAGCCAGAGGTGATATTTGCTGTTCTCCGAACTACTCAAAATTTCTGCTACCAGTTCTCCAGAACCTGTCAGAACCTGCTGAATTTCACCCCTGAAGGATACTGCAAAATCTCCATTCCCTCCCCAACCCACTAATCTGCTTTCCGTGTGAGTCTGACAACCAATCAGAATACATTTCTTGCACAGGAGCAGGAGGCAGATAGGTGGGGTCGAACAGATTATAAAAAGCCCTGGAAGCCCCTCCCTTTATTTATTTATTTATTTATTAGACTTATATACCGCTTCATAGGGCTGTCAGCCCTCTCTAAGCGGTTTACAAATTTTTTAGCAAATTGAGTCAGCAACTTGCCCCCACAGTCCGGGTCCTCATTTCACCCACCTCGGAAGGATGGAAGGCTGAGTCGACCTTGAGCCGGTGAGATTTGAACCGCTGAACTGCAGATCACAGTCAGCTAAAGTGGCCTGCAGTACTGCACTCTAACCACTGCGCCACCTCGGCTTGACCCTTCTTCTTCTTCACCCAGCACCTGGAAGCATGTGATCACGTTTTTTCCCCAGGACCTCAAGCCATGCGGTCCTGTCCACCATTAAAACATTAAACCATCTTTCCAAGCAGCCTCCATGCCTCCAGTGTCTTTTCCCCCACTTGGAGCCGAACCCAGAAGGACATTTCTTCCAACAATTACATTCCTCCTTCTTACCGGTACAACCTCTTTTCACAGGTGACGTTAATTGCAGCATTTTACGGAGTACTGTAAAGTAGTTTTATAAATAGCCTCGGGAAGTACCAGTGCTGAGGGAAAAACAAAGAAAGCCCAGAATTTCTCCAGGACCCTAACTAAACAAATATCAGTTCCACACGCACATAGCCTACAGTGTTAATGTAAATAATATTTCTATCTTGGTAGAATTACTGAGGGATTTTAATATATTTTGCATATTTTTTTGTCCTGTTGCCAAACCCTATTAGTTTCATGTTGCATTTCTCCCAAAGGGGAAAAAAAAAACCTTCTCTTTGTATCACGTGATGTGCTTTCTAACTCTTGTGTAAGACACATCTGTTGATCTGCTGCGATTTGTCACCGAGTATGTTCTCACAAAGGTGACAAAACGGATGAAAATTTTTCTTCAGAGCACAGTTAGGCTTTAGGTTATGATAAGCAACAAGCAACGCGGTTCTCGTTGTTTTGCTAAAACAGCTGCTATGACTTTCCCTAACACAGGTGATCTTCCCAAAATACCCCAATGGGTGAGGAGAACTATTGGATTGGATTTGGATTTATTACATTTATATGCCGCCCTTTTCCCTGAAGGGGACTCAGGGCGGCTCACAATTCAGTCAGGGAAGGGGGTACAGACAGAGGATAAAAAGACGAACATAACAATACACAATTTAAAAACACACAACAACCATACCATTCGAGGAGGGGGGCAAAAGCTCTTTAGCCCCAGGCCTGTCGGAACAGCCAGGTTTTAAGGGCTTTGCGGAAGGCCTGGAGGGTGGTGAGGGTTCGAATCTCCACAGGGAGCTCGTTCCAGAGGGTCGGAGCAGCCACAGAGAAGGCTCTCCTAAGACAATTGACATTTTTCTTTCAGAAATCTTAAAAAACATGGATGGTCATCTTCAGTGGTGGGTTCCGGATCCCGGCGCAACCAGTACAGTGCAACGGGGCCAGGTGTCCACCGCATGCACAGGTGCAGCGCGCTTGCACACATGCGCAGCGCGGACATGCGTACTTACCGCCCGCAATGCTCCGTGATGCCTCCATGATGCTCCAGCTGCTCGGCAGAGCATTGCACAGGCACCATACGCTCCGTGCACGGAAGCCCCGAAAACCTCAAGTACTGGTAAGGAGTGTGTGCAGGCGAGTAGGCCCTCCGGAGCACCATACCAGAATGGTACCTGGTGCTCCCGGCAGGCACCGGTACGCTGGTACTGGGGCGTACCAGTTGTAACTCACCACTGGTCATCCTACTTTGACAGGGCAAAAAAAGTCTGCTTTGTTTAACAACTGAATGTCCCTCAAGTGGGCATAATTGGAGCTTCACAAAAAACTAAAGAAATCTGTAATTATCATTTGTCTCTTCCATAAGCTGCCTGAATCATATATATGTATGTATGCTGCAAGGCAATTTTGGGGAAGATTTGTGGCCAGTGTCTGATTATAGTTTAATAAAGAATACATTATTCTATTCTATTCTATTCTATTCTATTCTATTCTATTCTATTCTATTCTATTCTATTCTATTCTATTCTATTCTATAGCAATAGCAATAGCAGTAGACTTATATACCGCTTCATAGGCCTTTCAGGCCTCTCTATTCTATTCTATTCTATTCTATTCTATTCTATTCTATTCTACTCTACTCTACTCTACTCTACTCTACTCTACTCTACTCTACTCTACTCTACTCTATTCTACTCTACTCTACGTTCCTTTTAATATTCCTATTCCTATTACATTCAAATTGCTCTTGATGTGTACATAGAGTTCCTTGTTGAGTTACATCAATGTTATTCAGCTTTTGCCCTGTATTATTTTGGAAAAGGCAATATAGTCATTAATTTACTCTTATTTGAAAGGAACCCTGAAATATGATGGGAATATGAAACCTGAGAGGCAATGCTGGTCATTCAGGGACTTATTTAAGCCTGGTCCAATAAGGAATCAAGGCTGAAAACTTAAACCTAGCTCCACTTAAAGGAAATTTGCTTTACACGGGGATAATCTTTCAGGTCTCTATGGTGGGCCCAAGCAACAGAGAAGAAGATACACAAGGCCGCATAATATCAGGGATGTCCATACAGTATGATAAATAAAAAAAGTCAAGATGGTGACTGTAATAGTTACATCAAAACTCTGTGACACACATAAAAACCAGGGTGCACTTCAATCACCCCTGCCACCATCTTGATTTTTCTAACTCTACCAGCGGTGGGTTCCTGCCAGTTCTAACCTCTTCTATAGAAGAGGTTCCACAAATCTACAGTGCCGTTTAGAACCGGTTCCAGCTCCCTCCTCCCACCTGTCTGCACATCATCAAGATGAAGAGCGAGAGGAGGAATTCTGGGAGTTGAAGTCCACAAGTCTTAAAGCTGTCAAGTTTGAACACCCCTGGTTTTTTTTCTAAAGGGTTAGGGGTGCAAGGGTCTTGTAACTTGACAGCTTTAAGACTTGCACGCTTCAATGCCAGAGTTCCTGAGCCAACATTTTGATGGCTAAGCAAGAGCGTTGTTAAGTGAGTTTCACCACATTTTACAAGTTGGCCACACCCACCCAGTCACATGACTGCCAAGCCACTCCCAGCTGGTCACATGGCTGGCAAGCCACTCCCACCCAGTCACAGGGCCAGCAAGCCACTCCCACAAAGTAGGCCACACCTAAAGAAGAGGTTCTAAAACATTTTGAAACCCACCACTGAACTCTACCCTGCACAGAACAAAACAGAGGAGGGATGGATAATCACAGTTGGATTCAGAGCTCAAAACAACACAAGCTTGACACGTCAAAACCAGATGAGGGTTAAAGTCAGGTCAAAAATTGCAGGCGGATGAACTCAACTGAAAGGCATTTCCAATCCTGACCTACGTTAGTGCAATTTTTCATTCCAGAGCTGTCACAGCTCCGAGGAAAAGATACGCTCTGTTGAGAAGAATGTAAAGAATGCAGGAAGTTATAGCTCCAAGAGAATAATCTTCCAGAAGTCCTGGGGCCCCATGGCAGGGACCCAATGAAGCTCTGGTATTTTGGAGGTATGGACGTATGGAGCAGATAACACCCCACCTGTATTATTTTTGGAAAAAGCAATATAGCCATTAATTTACTCTTATTTGAAAGGAACCCTGAAATTTTGATGGGAATATGAAACCTGTGCATTTTGCTCCCTCCCTCTCCATCTTTGTCAATCTTACTTTGCCTGAATTTTAAATTTAAGATCCCTATTCATTTATTTTTTTTAAAAAATGTATAGGGCATTTCAATCAATGTCTTTGCCTAGAGTTGCTCCGGTGATATGAGTGGCATATAAGTTTGGTAAATAAATAAATGAAATATAATGGCTTAAGCCAGCCTTCTGTTACCTAAGAGAGGATCTTGGATGGGCTGTGTATCTGTGAGGACATGCTGGAACAATAACAGTTTGGCTCACAGCAGCAGGTTACCAGATTGTGGCACTGGGTGCCAGGAGCTTAATTAAATGTAACTGCTTTTAAACTACTGTATGACATATGGTGACAGGTGGTAAGAACACCTTAAGTAAACAAACCAGTTGGACGTTGGTGTTTTATATCGTTTGGTCCTAAAAAGGTAAGAAATTAAAAGGCGCTTGCTCCTGGGGAGGAAAGCTATAGCAAACATAGACAGCATACTGAAAAGCAGAGAGGCATCACCCTGCCAACAATAGTGTGTATAGTCAAGGCTATGGTATTCCCAGTTGCAATGGATGGCAGTGGAAGTTGGACCATAAGAAAGGCTGAGCGCCAAAGAATGGAGGCCTTTGAATTCTGGTGTTCCATAGTTTTGTGATGATTTGGCCAAATGTCTTCACTGGAGGAGAAGATTCCTGCGAGTCCCTTGGACTGCAAGGCGATCAAACCGATCAGTCCTAGAGGAGATCAACCCCGACTGCTCTTTAGAAGGCCAGATCATGAAGAGGAAACTCAAATACTTTGGCCACCTAATGAGAAGGAAGGACTCCCTAGAGAAGAGCCTAATGCTGAGAAAGATGGAGGGTAAGAGAAGAAGGGGACGACAGAGAATGAGGTGGCTGGATGGAGTCACTGAAGCAGTTGATGTGAGCTTAAATGGACGATAGAGCACAGAAAGGCTTGGAGGAACATTGTCCATGGGGTCGGATACGACTTCGCAACTAACAACAACAAAAAGTTTGCTAGATTTGATGGAGAGGCAGGTAACAGCATTGCAACGGTTTGCAAAGCAAAACATGGAAGGGGAATGAATTTCCTGCAGCCGGAAGCAGATTGTGAGATAGGGTTGATATGATTTGTGATGGAATGGGACAACTTGCCACAGCAAACTCACCATGGGACAATGTTCTGTGTTCAACAAATACAGAGGTTAAATTAATTTTGATGGAATCATGGTCAATAACAATAAAATAAAGAAAATCAATCCAGAAATACAAGAGTTACAATAATTCCTATGTAAACATGACCCCCCCTAAATAAAAGTACCCGAAGGAAACAATTAATATAGCAACGAGGTGGAGGTGGCAAATTGGCCATGGTGAGTTGGCCACAGTGAATTATCCTGAACCCAATTTGTGAAGTAATTGTGAATTACTCAAGTCTGAGTAATTCATGGATTAAAGCTGTTAGAAAGGTCAGTAGTTTGGCAGTTTGAATCCTTAGCGCTGCGTAACGGAGTGAGCTCCCATTACTTGTCCCAGCTTCTGCCAACCTAGCAATTCGAAAGCATGTAAAAATGCAAGTAGAAAAAAATGGGAACCACCTTTGGTGGGAAGGTAACAGCGTTCCATGTGCCTTCAGCATTTTGTCATGCCGGCCACATGACCACGGAGACATCTTCGGACAGTGCTGGCTCTTTGGCTTTGAAACAGAGATGAGTACTGTCTCCTAGAGTTGGGAACGACTAGCACATATGTGCAAGGGGAACCTTTACCTTTAGTGTAGAGCAACAAAGATGATTAGGGGACTGGAGGCTAAAACATATGAAGAATTATTGTAGAGAACTGGGTATGTTTAGTTTAATGAAAAAAGGATTAGGGGTGTCATGATAACAGTGTTCCAATATTTGAGGGGCTGCCACAAGGAAGAAGGGAGTCAATTATTCTCCTAAGCTCCTGAAAGCAGGACAAAAAGTAATGGATGGAAACTTATCAAGGAGAGAAGAAACCTAGAACTAAGGAGACAGTAGGAACAATTAATCAGTGGAATGAGTTGCCTCCAGAAGTTGAGGGTGCTCCAACCCTGGAGATTTTAAAGAAGAGATTAGACAACCATTTGTCTGAAATTGTATTGGGTTTCCTGCTTGAGCAGGGAGTTGGACTAGAAGACCTCCAAGGTCTCTTCCAACTCTGTTGTTCTGTTGGGACTCTGTGAGTTTGCTTTGGAAGACTGATAAGATGCTCCAATGGATGCAGTACAAAACATCTGGTTAATTTCAGTAGTTAGCCCCCCAAGGAGGACATTGCAACATTGTTCATTGTTCAAACAGCTTTACCGGGTCCTGGTTTGTTTTTCAAACCCAATTTGGAAGGACGGGTTTAATCTTTAAAATCTACAAAACTCTGTGTAATTTGTGAGCAGGAACTTCAGCCGTGATTGCTTTCTGCACACATATTTCTTAATATTCTGTTGGCACCCCCTTGGCTAAGGAATTATTCATCCTACTCTTTCTTCTCAAAGTCTGCTTTTCACTCTGGGGAATAGCTCTCCTTCTGTTCTGCCCACTGGGTTAAGGCAAGACTTTCTGATGTCTAATCAAACTTTGCCACATCGTTTGCTTTCTTTCTTTCTTAAAAACAAAGGCCTCCAGCCTCCTGTGAACTAAGAGATCTTTGGCTGTTATTGATTGATTGATTGATTTTATTTATATGCCGCCCTTTTCCCCCGAAGGGGACTCAGGGCAGCTCACAACTCAAAACCAGGGAAAGTGGGGGTTACAGACAAAGTTAAAAACACGACACAAAACAATACATGGTTTAAAACACACAGCAGTCATACCATTCGAGACGGGGGCAACGGTTCTTTAGCCCCAGGCCTGTCGGAACAGCCAGGTTTTAAGGGCTTTGCGGAAGGCCTGGAGGGTGGTGAGGGTTCGAATCTCCACGGGGAGGTCGTTCCAGAGGGTCGGAGCAGCCACAGAGAAGGCTCTCCTCCGGGTAGTCGCCAGTCGGCACTGGCCGGCGGATGGAATTCGGAGGAGGCCTAATCTGTGGGATCTAATCGGTCTAGTGGAGGTAATTGGCAGCAGGCGGTCTCTCAAGTACTAAGCCCCACAGGAGATGAAAAATTTAAATGGCTGCAGGAAAAGCAGGAAAGGTGGCGAGTTTGGAAAGCTAGTGGGTTCTCCAGGTAAATGCCGGATAAAAAGAAACTTTTATTCTGCTCTCTCTCCAGAGATTACCATGTAGCCCTGTGGAGTTCTTATACGACATTCTTGCATAATTCCTTTCTGATATTCAGAGCATGCTGGCAAGTCGATAAGTGGCAAAGGTCTTTTTGAAATAGCTTTTTTTTTAAACACCCAAATAGGATTTCTTTTTCTTTTTCGGAAAAGTGAATGTTTAAAGAAAGGGGTGGGATCGAAAAAATGTTAGCAACCAGTCCTCAGCCCCGTTGCTGGGTGGGCGTGTTCATGGTGGTTATGGTAAGGTGACCAGATTTTAACATTGGTAAAGCGGGACACCATTAATGGGGGTGGTGTGGTGTGGGGAGGGTGGGTTCTTCATTAAAAAATTGGTCTATATTAATTCTCTCCTCTCCTCCCAGCACGCACCCCACTGCGTAAAGCGCTTGCTTTCGCCCGCCCGATCTCGGCTGCGGGTGAAAGATTGACTAGGCCATGCCCATCATGGCCACGCCCACACAGCAACTGGGCAGAGAACTTGTTGCTGAAGTTTTCGAAGCCCACCCCTGGGTCCGCCCCTTCACAAATGCGCTATCAGCAAATGGCTAATGGCAGATGCCACAAGAACATCACGCAACGTTGTTCTGCAGCCTCTCAAACCATGCCTACGAAGTCTTAAAGAATGTTCCAAAAGGGATGGATGTTATTAGACTTAGATTGTTAATACAAGAAACTTGTCTTAAAAACCCCCACAAATATTATTTACTACTAGCTGATAAGCCAGCATTGCCCAGGTATTTATTTAGAGGGGGGGAAATGTCCGGACAAAGCGTAATTTCTAATGTTGGATGTTCCCTCTTACCAGAGGGAGCCCCCTTGTGGAGTACTGTGAAGCCATTACCATGGCAATGCTACTGCATTGTACAGTAGAATCCATTTTACAGCAGTACGGAAGAAGCCATTTTAAAGCACAACAGGCTGTATCTTAACAGAACAACCCCCCCAGGGGTATTAGGGGTGTCTTACCCCCACAGTATTTTTCTCCAGAGGGTAAGTCATCTGTGTACCAAGTTTGGTTGAAATTGTTCAAGGCATTCCAGAGTTATGCTGGAAAACACACACACACACACACACACACACACACACACACACACACAGAGAGAGAGAGAGAGAGAGAGAGAGAGAGAGAGAGAGAGAGAATGAGAATTTATTGCTACAGTTTTGTTTGAGCTTCAAACAAAAGCAGCCCTTTTAAGAATGGAGTTTCTTCTCATTTGCTTTCCTTTGAGGATTGCTTAGCAGGTGAAGAGAAGAAAGTGGGTTTTTTTTCTCCCCGCAGTGGGCAGGCAGTTAGATGATTATTTATTTATTATATATTCAAAGGAAAATCTGTTGGGATTCAGAAACAGTGGTTCCCTACGTTGGTCTCCATTTTATAAAATTATTTCTCTCCACAGATCAGGCAGGCAGCCCTCACTGGTAGTTTTTCAAAAAGTTGCCAAGGTGATTTGCCAATGTGCTTCTGAGAATTGATGTTGCTCGCTGCATTTTATAAAGTTTCCTATGTATCTAAATTGTCTGTTGAATTTGTTGTGTGTGTGTGTAATTTGTGTGATGGGTTTATGATTGTAATTTGCCAGGAGATATATGATGTGGAAGCACAGTGTGTGAATGAAATTAAATAATACTGCTTTGACCTCAAATGCTACTGGGACAAATGCAAAAGTCTATGTTTTGCAAAAGATTGATTGATTAAACCTCTTTAATGCCATTCTTATTATAAATATTAACACATCTTTTCTGGTGCTTAAAATTCATTATTTCAGAAATAAATGCACAGGGTAATTTGTCTGTTTAAAGAATGGGGCCAGTCAGTTTCAGACAACATAATTAATATTTTTCTACTCCTTTGTGACTTTTATGGACCAACTAGTCATCTTTCATAAAACTAGAACATATGAGTCATGCCTTTTGAAACCATTTCTTCCTATAATTAGGTTCATAATTCCTAAAAAAAGGATGTAATTAAAGAAGCACATTTTATAAGCATTTGAACTGTATTAACCTTCCGACTTTGTAAGAAAAAGGACCATGTTAAGAAAGAAATATATGACAACAGAGTGAATTGCATTAACAATTGCATTGAGCTTGCATAATGGACTGATGGGAGGCAGGACTGATGTTTAAATCTTGCACATCTTCAGGGTTTAGATGTTCATGAATCCATCCATTCTGGGTAGATCCAACTGATTTAGAAAAGCTGTTATAATTTATGATCTCTAAGTCATATTCAGCCAGGCAGGAAGACCCATTAGAATAGAAAAGAGGGCCTCAAACATTAATGGTTAGGAAGGTAGCATGAGGACTTGCCTATGGATTGTGGGAAGTTATCATCCAGCCCTCTCCCAAAAAAATGAAATATCCTAAGAAATATTGAAAAGGCAGAATATTTCTCTGGATATGAAAAGAAAGAAACATGTTTTAAAAGACAGAATATTTGCCTATAGCTTCCTGCCCATCCCCACTGTTAACGGGCTATTAAGAAGGCCAAGCTAGTCCCTTTTACATAATAAAGACTTCTCCACTGCAGCCCCAGGGGGGATGGGAGTAAAGGCATGATAATATTGGCCCTTTACTCAACTGACCATATGGCATCTGAGAACTCAACTAAACCTGGATTCAAAACACAGCCCAAAGAGTTGCCCCTGCAGGTCCCTATGGGAGTCTGACAACCAATCAGAATGCATTTCTTACACAGGAACAGGAAACAGAGAGGTGGGACTGAACAGGTTATAAAAAGCCTAGCAAGCCCCTCCCTCGGCCATTCTCTTCTTCTCCACCAACATTGAAGCATGTGATCACCTTTTCAGTTCAGGGCTCAAGCCATGTGGCCCTGTCCACCAATAAACCATCTTTCCAAGCAGCCTCCATGTCTCCAGTGTCTTTTTCCCCACTTGGAGCCGAACCCAGAAGGACATTTCTTTCATCAGGATCAACCCTGAAACCTTTTTCGAATTGATCCAGAAGTTCCTAATGAATGAAAAATTCAGGAAAAAATGTATTATGTAATGTTATGGTATAAGATGGTAGTGCAATGATAGTACTGCTAGTAGTATGGTATGTCATTAAGCAAACATTTATTAAATAAAAAAAATATTCCTGTGGAACAGCAACTTCACTTCGGCTATTTAGCTGACTGAATTTTTCTTAATTTAATTTAACTATGCATATTTGGTTTTATTGCAGGTCAAGAGGCACTATTTTTTTAATATAATTTGACTAGTGTATACCGGTAATCCAGGAAACCCATTAAAAGCTGCCCTGATGTCTTCTCTCTCCATTCTTAGTGAGCAGATATTTATTTCTTTACTTTGGCTGTTTTTCATCTGTTTGTATGTTGCTTTCAATACTGTTCTCCCCTTGCATGGAATCCACCCACCCACCGACTCACCCATCCATGTTAAAAGTTTCCCCTTGCATATATGTGCTAGTCATTCCCGACTCTAGGGGGCGGTGCTCATCTCTGTTTCAAAGCCGAAGAGCCAGCGCTGTCCGAAGACGTCTCCAGGCTAAATGCTGAAGGCGCATGGAATGCTGTTACCTTCCCACCAAAGGTGGTCCCTATTTTTCTACTTGCATTTTTACATGCTTTTGAACTGCTAGTTTGGCAGAAGCTGGGACAAGTAGAATAGAATAGAATAGAATAACAGAGTTGGAAGGGACCTTGGAGGTCTTCTAGTCCAATCTCCTGCCTAGACAGAAAACCCTATACCATTTCAGACAAATGGTTATCCAACATCTTCTTAAAAACTTCCACTGTTGGAGCATTCACAAGTTCTGGAGGCAAGTTGTTCTACTGATTAATTGTTCTAACTGTCAGGAAATTTATCCTTAATTCTAAGTTGCTTCTCTCCTTGATTAGTTTCCACCTGTTGCTTCTTGTCCTACCCTCAGGTGCTTTGGAGAATAACTTGACTCCCTCTTCTTTGTGGCAGCCCCTGAGATATTGGAACATCACCATCATGTCTCCCCTAGTCCTTCTTTTCATTAAACTAGACATACCCAGTTCCTGCAACCGTTCTTCATATGTTTTAGCCTCCAGTCCTCTAATCATCTTTGTTACTCTTCTCTGCACTCTTTCTAGAATCTCCACATCGTGGCGACCAAAACTGAATGCAGTATTCCAAGTGTGGCCTTACCAAGGCCTTATAAGGTGGTATTAACATTTCACATGATCTTGATTCTATCCCTCTGTTATGCAGCCTAGAACTGTGTTGGCTTTTTTGGCAGCTGCTGCACACTGCGGGGTCATATTTAAATGGTTGTCCACTAGGACTCCAAGATCCCTCTTACAGTTACTACTGTTGAGCAAGGTACCACATATACTGTACTTGTGCATTTTGTTTTTCTTGCTTAAATGTAGAAGCTTACTTTTTTCACCATTGAATTTCATTTTGTTAGATGGTGCCCAATGTTCAAGTTTGTCAAGATCCTTCTGTATCTTCAGCCTATCTTCTGGAGTGTTGGCTATTCCTGCCAGCTTGGTGTCATCTGTAAATTTGATGAATTCCCCATTTACCTCCTCATCCAAATCACTGATGAAGATGTTGAAGAGAACTGGGCCTAAAACAAAGCTTGGGGTACTCCACTGCATACTTCCCTCCATGTAGATGCAGTTCCATTGAAGACTACACGTTGAGTACAGTTGGTCAGCCAGTTACGAATCCATCTGGTGGTGATGCTGTCTAACCCACATTTCTCTACTTTATCTAGTAGTAGGTTATGGTCTACCTTATCAAATGCCTTACTGAAATCCAAGTAAATTATATTGGCAGAATTCCTCCCTCTGGTCCACTAATTTTGTCACTTTGTCAAAGAATGCAAAAAGGCTAGTCTTATTGTAGTAACAGGAGCTCACTCCATTATGTGGTGCTAGGAATTCAAACGGCCGAACTGCTGGCCTTTCTGATCAACAAGCTCAGCGTCTTAGCCACTGAGCCATCCTTGTTACTGAGCCATCCTTGTTACCTACCTGCTTACCTACATACCGCAAACTTGCTTGCTAGTTCATTGCTTTTCCCCATTTCTTGCCTGGCGCAAAGGCCATTATGGTGGGGCAGTCAGATCTTCTGATCTGTCTTTTCTCTCCCTTACTGCCTCAACCCTTTGATCTATCATCCCTGGCCAAAGCCTCACTTCCCCATTGCCCTTACCTGGAGCCATCTCAGAAAGGTGAGTGATATGTATACAAATATTACATCTACATCAGTAGTGGGTTTCAAAAAAGTTTGGAACTTCTTCTGTAGGTGTGGCCTGCTTTCCGGGTCCACTGGTGGAACCTATTCTAACCGGTTCGGTAGATTTGACGAACCGGTTCTACTGAATAGGTGCGAACTGGTAGGAACCCACCTCTGATCTACATATTTACAAGATAATAATATATAACACATGTGACACAGTCTGAATAATACACTGTTTAAAAATATAATAATTCTGAGGGATTTTTAGAAAACAGTTAAAACTGGGGACACGCTAACGCTGTTGATGGAAAGGAACTATAATTGATAACCAGTAGGAGGGTATAAAAAGTATACTAGGATCTGTACATAATGTTTAGTTGGATTAAATGCTGCAAATACGTTGACTTAAATCAGAGGGTGAAATATTATGCTCTTAGCATTATGCAGTTTCAAAAATTTGAATAGGTTTATAATTTAAATGCTTTGCAAGAAATATGTGTTTGAACGGATTGACCAGGTTGAAATCATTCCCACCAAGGATTGGAATAAGAAGCTGTTCAGAATCAAAATGCTTCAGTGCTGCTAACAACACAAAACACTGAATGTTGCTTTGTTAAGAGTCAGAAGGATTTTCTCCACAGGGTTTTGGTATTATATGAGGAAGTAAAATAATTTATTAACTGCAATTGCTCAACAGAAAAACCGGTTGTATCTGAAGGAAAAAAAAACAGCTGCCTGTTATGCACCCTTGATTATAATGCGGAGTGCCAAGATTCAGATAGGTAGAAGTGTTAGGTATTTCTCTTTTAGGACTAAGGAAATTCAATGAGTCTTAATGCCTAAGAAATTCATTTAAAATTACATTTTTTTCTCTTCTTACACTCACTGAGAAGATTCAAAGCAATCATCTGGAACAGGTCATCCAAGTGGCTTTCGAGTCATTTGTAACTTGTGCACACACAAATTCTATAGATTTTCAGGCAAGTGCCTACCATCAGAAATGACATAAAATAAGTCCTTCATTAAGGATTAAACCGCCAGGAATTCTGGACTCCCTCCTTGATTCTTACAGCCTGCAAATGATGTCAAAGCAACCTACTAAAGCTGCCTTTATTTGATTTCAGCCTGGCATCTCCAACTAAAGAAGTCCAGCAAAATGAGGGCTTAAGAAGCATTGCATGGACAGAATTTCTAAACCACACACTTCCTTCGTTCTTTTTCTTCAATAACGCCACCTCACTTTGCTCTTGCTGACCCCTTTTCATTGAAGGGCTTCCTCTTCTAGAAAACAGTGAGCCTCTTTACAGGGCAGGCTTGCCAATCCAACGATGAGTTGTCCAGTTGTCTAGTTGTGAACATGAGATGAGCACTATTTCTCCCCAGTTCCATTACTGATCCACGGATTCTGGGAGATGGTGGCTACACGCCGAGGAAAAGTGTAGAGAAGAGCAACAAGGATGATTAGGGGACTGGAGGCTAAAACATATGAAGAACAGTTACGGGGATTAGATATATCTAGTTTAAGGAACAAAAGGACTAGGGGTAACATGATAGCAATGCTCCAATATCTGAGGGGCTGCCACAAAGAAGTGGGACCACCAACATATTCTCCAAAGCACCTGAAGGCAAGACAAGAAGCAGTGGGTGTAAACTAATTAAAGAGAGAACCAATCTAGAAATGAGGAAGAATTTCCTGACAGTGAGAACAATTAATCAGTGGAACGACTTGCCTTCAGAAGTTGTGGGTTTTTAAGAAGAGATTGGACAACCATTTGTCTGAAATGATATAGGGTTTCTGTTGTGGCCCAGCGGGAGCTGTTGGAGCTGCAAACAGACTCCGATAGCGAGGGGCCCTATGAGTCAGCTCTGGAAGATGTGGAGGACCTTGGACAGGGTTCAGACTCCGAGCAGGGACCAGAGAGGCTGGTTGGCCACCAGGAAGCGCCTGAGGCATGGAGCAGCGGTGAAAGCCAAAGGGAGTGTGTCCATGACGTCAGGCCCTGGAGCAGTGGTGAAGACGTCAGGCCTTTGAGTAGTGATGAGGTTCAGAAGGAATTGGTCCCGAGCGCCCGGCAGAGGTGGGCGGATAAACGCCAGCAGCAATTAAAGGAGACAAAGGAGATAATTGGACCCAGATGGTTGTGATTAGGCCCCTTCCAAGAGAGTATATAAGGAGAGACTTTGGGAGGAGGCTGTTTATAGGATTCAACTAATATACTAACGCTGGAGAAGCTCTCATGTGTATTTCTTATCTTGGAAATCTGGGTTGCTGCCAAAGTCCTGTCGGTGTGTTAATTTACTGTGAATAAATTGTCTAGCAGTAATCTTATGTCGGGGTGCCGTGTCACCGTACAGAGCGGGGTCAGGTTTCCTATATCCAGAGCCCTTCTAACCCTGCTTATTCTGTTAAAAGAGAGCAAATCACACCAACGTTTGCTTACCTTGAAAATAGTGTGAAGAAAATTCCACATTAACACCAGAGCTTCTAACTTTCTGCAAGTCCTATAGTGAAAGAGTATGCTGCCAATGGAACAGGGGAGAGAAAATAGCTTCAAAGGATAAAATTTGCAGTTCGGTTTCATCATCATGGAATATTCAACCCAGAAGCTGCCCTAAGAATGCAGACCAAAGAAGACAAATGGTTGGGAAGCTATGACTTAATTTCCTTTAAATTTATTTCCCAAGCTATAGTGGATACAACACAATGGACTGGAGCCGTAAAACTCTTGGAAATGTTGGAGTCAGTACGTTTCCTCCATATCCTCCGTCCTCTGGTAAATCCCAACACAGCTTGCTCTGAGAGTTCAGTGGCTTGAAAAAAAAAAAGAAAATGCTTTCACTCACAGTTTTTCATTATTTTACCAGGTAACAGAAGAACAAAATAGCAGACTTGGAAGGGACCTTGGAGGTCTTCTAGTCCAACTCCCTGCACAAGCAGGAGATCCTACACTTGTGATGGCAAACCTGTGGCAGGTGTGCCACAGGTGGCATGCGGAGCCCTCTCTGCGTGGAGGTGAGCTGTTGCCCAGCTCAGCTGCACCATGTGTGCGTGTATACCTCCCACCAGCCAATTGATTTTTGGGTGTCTGCCGTGCATGCGGAATAGCAATAGCAATAGCAGTTAGACTTATATACCGCTTCATAGGGCTTTCAGCCCTCTCTAAGCGGTTTACAGAGTCAGCATATCGTCCCCACAGTCTGGGTCCTCATTTTACCCACCTCGGAAGGATGGAAGGCTGAGTCAACCCTGAGCCGGTAAGATTTGAACTGCCGAACTGCAGATAACAGTCAGCTGAAGTGGCTGCAGTACAGCACTCTAACCACTGCGCCACCTCTAGCAGGGGGCAGGGGTCACGCATACATACATGAGGGGTGGGGCAAGCGTGGGGGGTCCGGTGCACTTCCCCACACCTGTTTTTGGTCCCAGGAGACTTCAGGGAGACCTGCTAAGCCCAAAACATGGCATGGGGGTCCGCAACATGCATGGAGAACATGGGGGAGTCATACACGCATGTGCAGGGAGGCAGGGTGCATTGCATTATGGGTGTGGGTGCGCGCATGACTTCAGCACATGAGAAAAACGGTTAGTCATCACTGCCCTACACCATTCTGAGCAAATTACTATCCAATCTCTTCTTAAAAATCTCCAGTGATAAGAGCACCCATAACTTCTGAATGCAACCAGTTCCTCTGGTTAGTTGGTAAAGGCTTCTAGGGAGTGCAGATTTCAGTGTAGCCAATGAGTTTTGGAGTAGCTTTGCAAACCTAAACAGGAAGGAACAGCAATTCTAACATCAACCAACAAGGGAATTTTACTAAGGTTGGTTTGTTTTGATGTGTTGGCAGTGGAGGCTCAAAGCATTTTGGATTGAATTTGTCCCCTATCCAAGGTCACCAAATCAATAGTGTAGACCAGGGGTGCCCAACCTTGACAACTTTAAGTCCTGTGGACTTCAATTCCCAACATTCCCCAGCCAGTCATGCCCCGATGCAGACTTAAGATAGGTTGACTTCCAAATTAAAGGACCTTTGCTGTAACACACTTTATGTCTCTGTATTAATACAATTTTAAAGGTTTAGACCAGGGCAGGGATCGGCAACCTTAAATACTCAAAGAGCCATAAAGGTCCTAACCAGAAGGCCCCCATTCAATTCTGGAGCCGATCGGAAGTCTGGTTCTCTCAACATAGAGTCTCCTCCTAGTACGGCATCCTTTTTCCTCTACCTGTCCTAACCGATCAATTGTGGAG
This sequence comes from Thamnophis sirtalis, assembly GCF_051295495.1. Taxonomy (NCBI): domain Eukaryota; kingdom Metazoa; phylum Chordata; class Lepidosauria; order Squamata; family Natricidae; genus Thamnophis; species Thamnophis sirtalis. Next base: position 61,979,496 of record NW_028261390.1, on the reverse strand, counting down.
CCGACTGGCGATAGGGAGCTGCAGCAAAGGGATGAAAGAGCCACATGCGGCTCCAGAGCTGCAGATTGCTGACCCCTGAACCAGGGGTCGGCAACATTAAACCCTCAAAGAGCCACAAAGGTTCTAACCAAAAGCCCCCTGTTCAATTCTGTAGCTGACCAGAAGTCTGGTTTTCCCACCATAGAGTCTTCTCCTAGCGTGGCATCCTTTTTCCTCTACGTGTCCTAACTGAAAACCCAATCAATTGTGGAGCTGACTAGAAAACCCGTCCCTTGCCATAGAGTCTCCTCCTGGCGTACTCTGCTTCCCCTCCAAACTGGAAGCTCCTCTCAAAATTGTGGTGCTGACTGGTGACAGGGAGCCACAGCAGAGGGATGAAAGAACCACATGTGGCTCCAGAGCCATGGGTTTCTGACCCCTGGTTTAATCAAGCATTTAACTAATACAGCCATTGTAAAGTATGTAAATGCACTCCCCCCCTCCACAGCAGAGATTTTTCTTAATGTTCTTCAAGATTCATTTTCTCCAACGTGGCTTTGCATATTTACTGAACCATGAAAATACAAGAGTCCTCACTTCACTGGTTAGGCATATCGGTTCTGGGATTATTGGTAAAAAGAAATCCCTATAATACCACATATTTTTGCAAACCTAGACAGAAAGAATGCAAACCAGAAAATCTTACCGTGTTTTCCCCAAAATAAGACAGGGTCTTATTTTCTTTTGACCCCCGAAATAAGCACTTGGCCTTATTTTCGGGGAGGTCTTATTATTTTTGAGGTGCAGGAGGTGGCGAGGGTGGTCACCTCATGGCTGCTGCTGTGTTGCAATATTTTCAGGGAGGGCTTATTTTCGGGGGAGGACTTATTTTAGTGAATGCACTCAAAAGCCCGATTGGGCTTATTATCCGGGGAGGTCTTATTTTGGGGAAAACAGGGTAGTATCTGCATCAAGAGAGGATTGGCTCACATTCTGCCAAAACCTGTATTTGTAAAGAAATAATAAAGGATCTCTAGCCAGCAATATGTGTTGATGATATTTAAAAATAATGCTTAACTTTTACAGAACAGAGGGCTTTATGATCTTCAGACAGTTAATGAATCTTAACTGGATAATCCTCACCGATACATTAGAGGATAAAATGAAAGTTGCAGCTTGAAAACTTTCCATGTTCCATGTATGCTAGAATACACATCTCCCTTTTGTGTAGAAAATGAAAAAAAAAATCAAATCCTAAGGCATATTAAAACCATGTCCATTTCTTTAAAATTTATGTATTTTGTTTATTAAAAATGCCCCATATCAAACTATAGCATTTTGATAATTGAATCCTCATTGTTACTTTTTAAAAAAAATATGAGCCATTAAGGGAATGGCTCATAGCAGTTGACAGAAATAAAATGGAAATGCCATAGGTACCATTCCAAATAATTTAAAAACCTTATTGAAGCAACATCCTAGTACAGTGATGGAGAACCCTTTTTGGCTTGCATGCCAAAAGCGGGGGGAGAGCAAGGGGGGTCGTGCGCAGGCATGCCACACCCATAATGCTATGCGCACGACCACAGCGTGCTTTCATGCGTGACTAGCGCTCCCCCCCCCATTTTTGGCATGCTTTTTCCGCCTCCCCCAGGCACCAGAGGCTTTATAGGAGCCTGGAGAGGGCGAAAACAGCGTTCCCCACCTCCGCCCCCGGAGGCCCTCTGGAGGCTTCAGGAGCTTCCCTGAAGCCTCTGGAGTGCAAAAAACCGGCCCTATGGGCAAACTGGAAGTTTGGGAACGGACTTCGGGTTTGCTCCAGACTTCAGGGGCCTTCTGGAGGCTTCCTTGAAGGCTTCAGAGGGCAAAAAACGTCCCTAACAACAAACCGGAAGTCACTTCTGGGTTGTTCGTAGGGCCGGTTTTAGTCCTCCGGAATATTCGGGAGCCCTCAGGAGGCTTCCTTGAAGGCTCCGGGGTGGTGGTGGTGGGGAGCTAAAAATGACACAACTTCCGGTTTGCTCCTAGTGTCATTTTTTGCCCTCCGGAGACTTCAGGGAAGCCTCTTGAGGGCTCCTGAAAGCTCTGGAGGGGTTTAAACCAGCCCTATGAGCAAAGCAGAAGTTTGTTCCCGAACTTTCAGTTTGCCCGTAGGGCCAGTTTTTCGCACTCCAGAGGCTTCAGGGAGGCTCCTCAAGCCTCTGGAGGGCAAAAAATGGCCTCAAAAGAAGGCTAGCTGACAGGGCAAGCCTCACGTGCCCTGACAAATGGCTCTGTGTGCCACCTGTGCACACCTGCTGTAGTTTCGTCATCATGGTCCTAGTACATTGAAATATTTTTGAAACAATTAGCAGGCTTCGGTAAAGAATTACGCATTGAGCTGTTTCCTAATCTGGTTTCTTTTCCAATCTGAGTAATTTTAAGATATGTGAGTTGAAATCCATGGGTTAAAAATGAGAAAAACTGTGCTAATCCGCTTCAAGTACAAAGACAGCAGAGAAGGGTGGCCTTCAAAAATTGAGCAATGGGTTCTCTGCCCAGTTGCTGGGTGGGCATGGCCATGGTGGATGTGGCCTAGTCAGCCTCCTGCACCACGGGGGCAGGGGACGTTTTCACTTTCCCCAGACTCCAGAAACTCTCTTTAAGCCTCTGGGAGGGCAAAAATTGCCTCCCCCAGGCTCTGGGGGCCTTCCGGGAGGCCCATTTTCCCCCTCCCCGAGACTCCATGCGTGCCCTGCCCTTACCTCACATCCAAAAGAGCCCACATGGAGACTTCTGGGAGGGGCAGAGTGGGGTGGGAAGGGTGAGGTGTGTTGGGCGTGGCCAGCCAGGGTGGGATTTGAAGGTTCTCCAAACTGGCCATAACATTAGTTATGGGTTCTCCCGAATGCGGGCGAACCTGTAGCAGCTCACCCCTGCAGCAGAGATGCTTGAAGGAGGGGTCAAAAAACATTAAGATGCTGGTTGCAATTTGCTCATGGGGGTTTGTCATCTTGAACCTTACTGACTCTTCTTGTGGACAGTCCCCAAAGGCAATTTGTTCCATTACCTGGGATCGACATGAAGAAAGTGGAATTAATGGTAGGTGTCAAGATAGCAACAGCAGGATGCATGGAAAGTGTCTGTTGCTGGGGAGAACCGTAGGAATGGATGGCCCTGTTTCACTAGCTGAGTTCTAATTTACACGAGACTTTATAGCATTCTAGATTGGGTTGCAAGGCAAGTGCCAATCAAAAAACGTTTTAACCAACATGTTAGCTGGGACTTACAGAATAAACCAATTTTCAGATCAATATCTCAATTGACTTTTTGAGTCACCCTAAAAGGAGGACATAACCATATCTAATTTTGAGATTATTTATGACTTAGTTGCCAAAGCCAGATTATTTTCTTCTATAGAGAGAGAGAGAGAGTTGATTTATCAGCCGAACTTATACAACCATTGGGTTATCATGGAGAAGGCTGGTATATTTATTTATTCGTTTCTTTATTTGTATCCTTCCTTTATTATTTCTGCAATAAGGGCAGTGAATATATCCAGCACACCTATCCTCCTATTTTCCCTACAACAACCCTATGAGGTGGGGCTGACAGAAAGTGACTGGCCCAAAGTCACCAAGCTGGCCTTGATTGCTAGGGTGGGACTTGAACTCATAGTTCCCCACTTTCCAGCCTTTCTAGACCAAACTGGGTCTCTATATATTGTGTTCCTGAAGAAAGCAAAGGATTTAAATCTTTAACTCTCTCTCTCTATAAAAATGGCTCTGTGTTTGTTTGTGTTGTGTGTGTGTGTGTGTGTGTGTTCCAGCATAAGTCTGGAATGCCTCAAGCAATTTCAACCAAACTTGGTACACATATGACTTACTCTGGAAACAAATACTATGTAGATAAGACACCCCTAATGCCCCTCAGGGTATGTGTTCTGTTAAGATACAGTCTGTTGTGCCTTAAAATGGCGTCTACTGTACTGCACAGTGGAGTTGCCATGGTAACTGTTTCATAGTACTCCACATGGGTGGGGGCAACCTCTGATAAGGGGGAAAATCCAACATTAGAAATTACATTTGGTCTGGACATTTGTGAATGTGTAATACAGGATTGGGATAAACAAATACCTGGGTTAACATCTAGTAATAAATAAAGGAACCTAATGGATATAAAGCACCTCAAGGAGGCTCTCTCCATCCAGATCTTACTGAGTCAGAATTCTTGCATTTCATCCTTTTCCATGTTGCCTGGAGTGTCTGGGAAACACAGCTCTGCACCATAGAAAAGGCCACAGCTTCCTCATTTCTGCTTTAAGGGAAATGCAGGCAACATCCTCTCCACCCAAGTGGTTGGACCACATCCAGCTCAGCCTACAGAGATCAGGCACAGATCCTCCATCCTGACGCCTAACAGGTTAAACTGTAAATAATCCTAAACCCTCTGATTAGCTCTCAGTGAATTGAACCAAAGGCAGGTCAAATGAATAAGAGCCCTTAATCATGTACATAAAAAGGCACGCTGGCAATAGCTATAATCATCCTTACATTATTTATAGCGCAGGAAGCGAAGCTTGTTAACATCTCTTCGGTGTCCCTGTTATGTAAGAAAATGGGGATAGGTTTGAGTTCCTTGCGTGTCTAGGAAATGGCACTCGTATCTTATTTAAGAACAAAAGTTATTTTTAATCCACAAGCTCCTTTTGTACATCCGCCAGCAGTTTGAGTCTCACCGGCTCAAGGTTGACCAGCCTTCCATCCTTCCAAGGTGAAATGAGGAGCCAGATTGTTGGAGGCAATATGCTGACTCTGTAAACCGCTTAGAGAGGGCTGTAAAAACACTGTGGAGTGGTATATAAGTCTTAAGTGCTACTGCTATTTTGAGCTGACACTTGCTCACAAGAATATCAAACTAGGTAATAGCAACTAGCATCTCAAAAATAAAATGAAGTGCGAAGCAACACAAAAAGCCCAATAATTATAACAATGTGATGTATTTTACAAATGATAAAAGAAAGCCTAGTCAGGTTAAGAGAATTCATGTTGATTGGATAGTTATTGTTAGTTGCGAAGTTATGTCCGACCCATCGCGACCTCATGGACAATGTTCCTCCAGGCCTTCCTGTTCTCTACCATCCTCTGGAGTCCATTTAAGCTCATGGCTACTGCTTTGGTGATTCCATGCAGACATCTCATTCTCTGTCGTCCCCTTCTTCTTTTGCCCTCCATCTTTCCCAGCATTAGGCTCTTCTCCAGGGAGTCCTTCCTTCTTATTAGGTGTCTTATTAGTATTTGAGTTTCATCTTCAGGATCTGGCCTTTTAAAGAGCAGTCAGGGTTGATCTCCTCTAGGACTGACCAATTTGATCACCTTGCAGTCTAAGTGACTCGCAGGAGTCTTCTCCAGCACCAGACTTCAAAGGCCTCCATTCTTTGGCGCTCAGCCTTCCTTATGGTCCAACTTTCACAACCATACATTGCAACTGGGAAAACCATAGCCTTGGCTATTCGCACTTGTGTTGGTATTGGATAGTAGCAGCTGTAAATAAAATGGATCTGGGTGACTTGGAAACCCAATCAAATGTGTGTGATTAAGTACACTGGACATCTTTGTAATAGGAGCAATATGACAGGACATGAATTGGGATTTTCAGGAATACCTTCACCACAAGGTATTCCTGATGTCTAATCACCAAATGTCTAATTTGAATGTCTTCAAATCAGACATTCTGCAAATTGGGCACTTGTCTTTGGAAAGCAATGACGAATTACATCCCGTTATCGCCGAGGATTAATTTGGATACAATATTGCAACTGTTGGATGTCAACTTTGACTTTCCTATACACATTTCTCCGCTCAGGATAATTTGCAAAACACTGAACCGATTTATGCAGCCATGCTGCTTCTAATGCTCCTGTGTACGTATGAATGTACACCTGGCAAAACTCTATGGTAGGTGCTGGCCCTACAGAGCGCATCCTGGAAGTACCAATACTGTTCCCAAAGCAACTGCTTCTCTTTGTTAATCTGAGAGAATTCAGTGGGTACAGATGAGGATTAAATTCTTACTTAATTGAAAGTGAGGGCAGACCACAAGAAGGCGCTTGTTGGAGATCTGACTGCTCAACATGAACAGAAGTATCTGTAGGGTATAGTCAAAAGTGGTGACGCACCTAAAACTAGGCAGAGTTTCCTTGTCAGTCCTTCTTCTTCTGCCCACCTTCCTTCAAAATCCATTATGAAACATCCAGCAAGTTCCAACAATCCATGAACTTGTTGCTAGGTCTACTGTTTACAAACGAACCATTCATTGTGCCCACTTGGTTGGCATCAACAACCTTGTTAAATATTAGCTGAATGATCAAGAAACTATGGCAGCTAGGAGCAGCCTGAAGGTAAGCTATTTGCTTTTATTGTGTATTAAGTTTATGACCTCTCTCTTTGCCAGGGCTTGCTCAGAATAGAAAAATAGTAGGAAACCCAATGGGAATTCTGGAGAGGATATTGACTATTGGTTTGTGACTTCATCCCCTTTCTGACCCAGAATTCAGCTTATTGTTCTGCCCTGCTAACCTAATGAGACCCATTATTGTAAGAGGCAAACTTCGCATTTCCTTTATGCGAAAGCAAGAAGTATCCAGCTGGATCTTTTGAAGTCTGTTGAATCCAACATTCTGTTCCTATAGCAGCCAACTAGGTGTTGAAAGAAAGCCAACACCGGGTCTGAACACAATAGCAATGTGGCCTGCTTACCCGTCCCAGCAATTGCCAATGAAATTATCTGTGTATATGTGCAATAGAGGGACGTGGGGGCTCAGTGGCTAAGACGTTGAGCTTGTCAATCAGAAAGATCAGCCGTTCGGCGGTCCGAATCTCTAGTGCCGCATAATTCATCATTGGGCGCACATGTACACTAGAATCAGGAAGTTCAGCTTTTCCGGAGCACGGCCCTGGTGAGCGCACACATGCACACATGACATTTCTGTGCTGAAAAGGTTCACCATCACTGACCTATACCATCTCAGAAAAGTGACTGTCTAGTCCCGGGATGGGGAACCTATGGCACGGATGCCGCGGAGCCATTTGTCAGGGCACGCGAGGCGTTGTCCTGTCAGCTGGCCAGCACGCATGCGTGCACTGGCCAGCTGACTTCAGCCTTTTTTGCGGCCATTTTTTGCCCTCCCCAGGCTCCTATAAAGTCTCTGGGGCCTAGGGAGGGCAAAAAATGGCCGAAAAAAAGGCTGAACTCAGCTGACTTCCAGTTTGCCCATAGGGCCGTTTTTTTGCACTCCAGTGCCTTCAGGGAAGCTCCTGAACCCTCTGGGTGGGCGGGGGGGGGGGGGCTGTTTTTGCCTTCCCCAGGCTCCTATAAAGCCTCTAGAGCCTGGGGAAGGTGAAAACACCCCCCCCCCGCTCACCCAGAGGGTTCAGGAGCTTCCCTGAAGGCACCGGAGTGCAAAAAACCGGCCCTACGGGCAAACCAGAAGTTCAGCAACGGACTTCCAATTTGCTCATAGGGCCGTTTTTAGTCCACTGGAGTTCTTCAGAGATCTTCAGGAGGCTTCCATGAAGGCTCCGGAGGACTGAAAATTGCCATATGGACAAACTGGAAGTAACTTCTGGTTTGTTCGTAGGGTCATTTCCCCCCTCCCCCTGAGCCTTCAGGGAAGCCTCTGAAAGGCCCCTGAAGGCTCCGGAGGACTAAAACTGACCCTACGAGCAAACCAGAAGTCCATTCCTGAACTTCCAGTTTGCCCATAGGGGCGTTTTTTTGCGCTCCGGAGGCTTCAGGGAAGCTCCTAAAGCCTCCGGAGGGCCTCTGTGGGGGGGCTGTTTTCACCCTCCCCAGGCTCCTATAAAGCCCCTGGAGCCTGGGGGAGGATGAAAAAAAGCATGCAAAAAATGGGGTGAGGGAGAGCACTGGTCATGCACGCATGCACGCTGGGGTCGCGCATTTCATTATGGGTGTGGCATGCCCGCGCACGACCCCCCTGCACTCCCCCCTTTTGGCACGCGAGGCAAAAAAGGTTTGCCATCACTGGTCTAGTCTCTTCTTTAAAACCTGTAGTGTTGGAGCAAAAGGGGTATCAAACTCAGCATTCTCATGTGACACATCATGCCCATCACGCCCAAGTTTGACATCACTGACCTAGAACATCTGAAGACAAGCTGGTCAATTGTCCACACTGTTAGGAAGTTTCTCCTTAATTCCAGGTTGCTTCATGACTCAAGTGGCTGAATATACCTAATAAATCTTCCTTCTGCTATTTTCTCCACAACGATGTGAGGTATGATTACTGTGTCCTATTTACTGTTTTGAGGGGACATGCACTGTTTTAATTTGATCTGTATTATTTTGGGGTGAACTCTGAACTGGATAGTAATGTTTGGCTTCATCTTGGGACGCGGTGTCTCAGTGGCTAAGACGCTGGGCTTGTCAATCAGAAAGGTCGGCAGTTCGGCGGTTTGAATCCCTAGCGCCACGTAACGGAGTAAGCTCCCATTACTTCTCCCAGCTTCTGCTAACCCAGCAGTTCGAAAGCACGTACAAATGCAAGTAGAAAAATAGGGACCAAGTTTGTTGGGAAGGTAACAGCATTCCCTGGAAGTCACTTCCGGTTTGCTCGTAGGGCCGTTTTTAGTCCTCCGGAGCCTTCAGGGACCTTCAGGAGGCTCCCCTGAAGGGCTTCAGAGGACTAAAAACGGCCCTATGAGCAAAGCGGGAAGTGACTTCCAGTTTGTCCTTAGGGCCGTTTTTTTTGTGTTTTGGAGGGCTTCAGGGAAGCTGCCTGGGGGGGGGGAGGAGGCTGTTTTCACCCTCCCCCAAGCTCCTATAAAGCCTCTGTATCCTGGGGAGGCGGAAAAAGCATGCAAAGAATGGGGGGTCGTGCCTGTCATGCGCACATGTGTGCTGGGGGGTGTCACACATTGTATTATGGGTGCGGCACACTTGCGCACGACTCCCCCGCGTCCCCCCCCCGGCTTATGGCAAGGTTCTCCATCGCTGCACTATATTTTTCAGACAGGTAGCTGTCCAGTCTCTTCTTAAAAACTTCCAGTGTTGAAGCCTCCACAAGTTCTGGAGAGAAGCTGTTCCACTGTTTTAATTGTCCTCAGCGTCAGGGAATTTCTCCTCAGTTCCCGCTCTCTGACCAGCTTCCATCTTCTTCTTGTCTTCCCTTTGCCTGCTTTGGAAAATAGGTTTGACCCCCCCCCCCTTTTCCCTCAGC